>NW_026265524.1:0-9675 GCF_025860055.1 Xyrauchen texanus | reverse complement strand
CACCAGAAAAGGGTACAGACTTCCGGGTTGATTTATTTCAACCAGGATGGCAAGGACACTTCATTACTATCAATATGGTAACTGCCTAGCAACCAGATGGGGTTACCCTAGCAACCGAGTAACAAATCACATATCTCTGCACCAGAAAACACTACAGACTTCCGGGTTGACTTATTTCACTCAGGATGGAAAGGAGCCATGTATTGTATTACCTTGGTAACTGCATAGCAACCACATGGGCTTACCCTAGCAACCGAGTAAAAAATCACATATTTCTGCACCAGAAAATCGTACAGACTTCTGGGCTGATTTATTTATGACCATAATTTTTTTCTTTTCAAGTTACAACATGCTGTTTGACAAGTTTTGCCACGGCAAGCACCACTCACATTTTCTTCAGGAAATGTACCTATCTAGTTATTTTTATTATATCTCTTAACAAAACTTCGGCACCTAACTTCGTCCCGCGACCGCTTGGCGTAGACCCACGAATGAGGTATCAAATCGAACGGCCTATTGAGGACACGTGTGCTATGACTTTTATAAGCTGATCGGAGTACGGTATTTGCCCCAGGGGCAAAAAACCGCCGAAAAATCCCATAGACTTAACATTGAGACAAACTTTGACGCGTCACAGCTCCAAGCGAGGATTTCGTGAGAAACGTGTGATTTGCCACATTTGAAGAGGCTGGCAGGCTCTGTAAGAGCATACCTCAATATGGGGTAAAAGTTGCACCCCTGGGGGCAGGAGCTGCCCAAAAATGCCCCAATTGACTTATAATGGTGTAGGACGGCCCATGAAATGAAAAGGCATAGGGATTTGTATTGAACATAGCTCTGGATCACAGTGTCATAGAGACGAGGGGTGGGCTCATTTTACTCAGACAACCAATCAGTCTCTCTGGATCATTGTGAAGCTATCAAGCCACGCCCTAGCAACCATTAAGAGCACCTTAGCAACAAGTCCCATAGACTTCTATTGAAAAAGATCAAAGGGATATCTCCGGATAGAAGTGTCATAGAAACACAAGGGTGGTCTCGTTTGACTCGGGACAGCAAACAGCCAATCATGCATCACTTCAACACTTCCTAGCCCCTCCCTAGCAACCATTGTCGAGCACCTTAACAACCAAAATCCATAGAGGGATATCTTCCATTCTGAATGTCACAGAGGCATGGGAGTTGGTTTATATCATTCATACTGACAAGCAGCCTTTGGAGATTCATGATTGGCAGCTGCCAAGCCACTCCCTAGCAACTACACAGAGTACCCTAGCAACCGTTTAGCAGTAACTATATCTCTGCACCAGAAAATCAGAGAGACTTCTGGGTTGATTTATTTCAATCAGGATGGCAAGGAGACTTGATAAGTATCACTATGTTAACTGCCTAGCAACCAGATGGGGTTACCCTAGCAACCGAGTAACAAATCACATATCTCTGCATCAGAAAAGCGTAGAGACTTCCGGGTTGACTTATTTCAATCAGGATGGCAAGGAGACTTCATTAGTATCACTATGGTAACTGCCTAGCAACCAGATGGGCTTACCCTAGCAACCGAGTAACAAATCACATATCTCTGCATCACAAAAACATAGAGACTTCCGGTTTGACTTATTTCAATCAGGATGGCAAGGACACTTGATTAGTATCACTATGGTAACTGCCTAGCAACCACATGGGGTTACCCTAGCAACCGAGTAACAAATCACATATCTCTGCATCAGAAAAACTTAGATACTTCTGGGTTGACTTATTTCAATCAGGATGGCAAGGACACTTGATTAGTATCACTATGGTAACTGCCTAGCAACCAGATGGGGTTACCCTAGCAACCGAGTAACAAATCACATATCTCTGCATCAGAAAAACGTAGAGACTTCCGGGTTGACTTATTTCAATCAGGATGGAAAGGAGACTTCATTAGTATCACTATGGTAACTGCCTAGCAACCAGATGGGCTTACCCTAGCAACAGAGTAACAAATCACATATCTCTGCATCACAAAAACATAGAGACTTCCGGTTTGACTTATTTCAATCAGGATGGCAAGGACACTTGATTAGTATCACTATGGTAACTGCCTAGCAACCACATGGGGTTACCCTAGCAACCGAGTAACAAATCACATATCTCTGCATCAGAAAAACTTAGATACTTCTGGGTTGACTTATTTCAATCAGGATGGCAAGGACACTTGATTACTATCACTATGGTAACTGCCTAGCAACCACATGGGGTTACCCTAGCAACCGAGTAACAAATCACATATCTCTGCACCAGAAAATAGTACTGACTTCGGGTTGATTTATTTCACTCAGGATCGCAAGGACACTTGATTACTATCACTATGGTAACTGCCTAGCAACCAGATGGGGTTACCCTAGCAACCGAGAAACAAATCACATATCTCGGCACCAGAAAAGAGTACAGACTTCCGGGTTGATTTATTTCAACCAGGATGGCAAGGACACTTCATTAGTATCAATATGGTAACTGCCTAGCAACCAGATGGGGTTACCCTAGCAACCAAGTAACAAATCACATATCTCTGCACCAGAAAACAGTAGTGACTTCGGGTTGACTTATTTCACTCAGGATGGCAAGGACACTTCATTAGTATCACTATGGTAACTGCCTAGCAACCATATGGGGTTACCCTACCAACCAAGTAACAAATCACATATCTCTGCATCAGAAAAGCGTAGAGACTTCTGGGTTGCTTTTTTCATTCAGGATGGCAAGGACACTTGATAAGTATCACTATGGTAACTACCTAGCAACCAGATGGGGTTACCCTAGCAACCGAGTAACAAATCACATATCTCTGCACCAGAAAATAGTACTGACTTCCGGGTTGATTTATTTCACTCAGGATCGCAAGGACACTTGATTACTATCACTATGGTAACTGCCTAGCAACCAGATGAGGTTACCCTAGCAACCGAGAAACAAATCACATATCTCGGCACCAGAAAAGAGTACAGACTTCGGGTTGATTTATTTCAACCAGGATGGCAAGGACACTTCATTAGTATCAATATGGTAACTGCCTAGCAACCAGATGGGGTTACCCTAGCAACCGAGTAACAAATCACATATCTCTGCACCAGAAAACAGTAGTGACTTCGGGTTGACTTATTTCACTCAGGATGGCAAGGACACTTCATTAGTATCACTATGGTAACTGCCTAGCAACCATATGGGGTTACCCTAGCAACCAAGTAACAAATCACATATCTCTGCATCAGAAAAGCGTACAGACTTCTGGGTTGGTTTATTTCACTCAGGATGGCAAGGAGACTTCATAAGTATCACTATGGTAACTGCCTAGCAACAAGGAGGGGTTACCCTAGCAACCAAATAACAAATCACATATCTCTGGATCAGAACATCATAGAGACTTCCTGGTTGACTGATTTTACTCTGGATAGCAAGGACACTTGATAAGTATGACTATGGTAACTGCCTAGCAACCACATGGGGTTACCCTAGCAACCGAGTAACAAATCACATATCTCTGCACCACAAAACAGTACAGATTTTTGGGTTGACTTATTTCACTCAGGATGGAAAGGAGCCATGTATTGTATTACCTTGCTAACTGCATAGCAACCACATGGGCTTACCCTAGCAACCTAGTAACAAATCACATATTTCTGCACCAGAAAATTATACAGACTTCTGGGTTGATTTATTTATGACCACAATTTCTGTTCTTTTCAAGCAGGCTATTTGACGAGTTTTGCCACGGCAAGCACCACTCACATTTTCTTCAGGAAATGTACCTATCTAGTCTAGTTATTATTATTCTTCTTACTCAGAAATTTCTATACGCTACTCCTCCTAGAGCTTTTAAGCTACAGGCACCAAACTCGGCACAGACCTTCAGACTAATCCCGAATAGTGTGCTATATCTTTTCTAACTGATCGGACTTACGGTTTTCCTAAAAATGACGATCAAACTCGGAAAAAACTCCCATTGACTTAACATTGCGGAATGTTCAGAAATTCAAATTCCAACTGACATTTTCACACACACAGACAAAAAGGGCCTGTCAGCCCTGCATCTCTCCCTCTCTCTCTCCTCAGAGGATTTCTTTTATCAACCAGCCAAAAAGTAATGACAAAAATCTTCATAGCCACATGCTAAAACATGCTAAAAGCGTGCTTAGCATCATGCTAACACATGCTAGCATTGACTAGCGAGCGCTAAAACAAGCTAAAAATGTGCTAGCATCATGCTAAAATCGCCTAGCGAAGTCGCTAAAACATGCTAAAAGCGTCTAGCATGCGCCTAGCGAAGTCGCTAAAACATGCTAAAAGCGTCTAGCATGACGCCTAGCGAAGTGCTAAAAATGCTAAAAGCGTGCATAGCATCATGCTAACACATGCTAACATCGCCTAGCCAGGCGCTAAAACATGCTAAAACGCGTCATAGCATCATGCTAACACATGCTAAGCATCACCTAGCCGAGCGCTAAAACATGCTAAAAATGTGCTAAGCATCATGTTAACACATGCTAACATCGCCTAGCGAAGTGCTAAAAAATGCTAAAACGCGTCTAAGCATCATGCTAACACATGCTAAGCATAGCCTAGCCGAGTGTTAAAAATGCTAAAAACTTAGCATGTGCTAGCATCATGCTAACACATGCTAGCATGTGTTAGCATGATGCTAACATCGCCTAGCGAGTCGCTAAAACATGCTAAAAGCGTCATAGCATCATGCTAACACATGCTAAGCATCGCCTAGCGAAGTGCTTAAAACATGCTAAAACGCGCTAAGCATCATGCTAACACATGCTAAGCATCGCCTAGCGAGGCGCTAAAACATGCTAAAACGTAGCTAGCATCATGCTAACACATGCTAAGCATCGCCTAGCGAAGCGCTAAAACATGCTAAAACGTCGCTAGCATCATGCTAACACATGTTAGCATCGCCTAGCCGAGCGCTAAAACATGCTAAAACGCGTCTAAGCATCATGCTTAACACATGTTAGCATCGCCTAGCGAGTCGTTAAAACATGCTAAAAGCGTGTTAGCATCATGCTAACACATGCTAGCATCGCCTAGCCGAAGTGCTAAAAATGCTAAAAACGTGCTAGCATCATGCTAACACATGCTAGCATCGCCTAGCGAAGTGCTAAAAATGCAAAAACGCGCTAAGCATCATGCTAACACATGCTAGCATCGCCTAGCCGAAGTGCTAAATCATGCTAAAAATGTGCTAGCATCATGCTAACACATGCTAGCATCGCTCAGCCAAGTGCTAAAGCATGCTAAAAACGTGTTAGCATCATGCTAACACATGCTAGCATCGCCTAGCGAAGTGCTAAAAAATGCTAAAAGCGTGCTAGCATCGCCTAGCTGAAGTGCTAAAAAATTCTAAAACGTGCTAGCATCTATCTGTCTGTCTATCTATCTATCTATCTATCTGAGGGTCAATATCTATCTATCTATCTATCTATCTGAGGGTAAATATCTATCTCTCTCTCTCTATCTATTTATCTATCTATCTGAGGGTAAATATCTATCTATCTATATCTATCTATCTATCTGAGGGTAAATATCTATCTATCTATCTCTCTATCTAACTATCTATCTGAGTGTCTATCTATCTATCTGTCTATCTAGCAACTAAGTTAAACTTTAAACTACTTTAAACTACAAACTACTTTAAACTTTAAACTAATTTAAACTACAAACTAATTTAAACTTTAAACTCGTTTAAACTATAAACTACTTTAAACTTCAAACTACTTTAAACTTTAAACTCGTTTAAACTACAAACTACTTTAAACTTTAAACTAATTTAAACTACAAACTACTTTAAACTTCAAACTACTTTAAACTTCAAACTACTTTAAACTTCTTCAAACTTTCTGGTCCAAACTTTCACAAGCCAACTTAAAGTTTGTCTCGACGAACTTTTTCTAGTTATTATTATTATTATTATTATTATTATTCTTACTCTGAAATTTCTATATCTAACTCCTCCTAGAGCTTTTAAGCTACAGGCACCAAACTCGGCACAGACCTTCAGACTAATCCCGAATAGTGTGCTATATCTTTTCTAACTGATCGGACTTACGGTTTTCCTAAAAATGACGATCAAACTCAGAAAAAACTCCCATTGACTTAACATTGCGGAATGTTCAGAAATTCAAATTCCAACTGACATTTTCACACACACACACAAAAAGGGCCTGTCAGCCCTGCATCTCTCCTCTCTCTCTCCCTCAGAGGATTTCTTTTATCAAGCAGCCAAAAAGTAATGACCTAAAATCTTCCTAGCCACACGCTTAAAACATGCTAAAAACATGCTAGCATCATGCTAACACATGCTTAGTATTGACTAGAGAAGTGCTAAAACATGCTAAAAATGTGCTAGCATCATGCTAACACATGCTAGCATCGCCTAGCAAAGTGCTAAAAATGCTAAAAGCGTGCTATAGCATCACGTTAACACATGCTAGCATCGCCTAGCGAAGTGCTAAAACATGCTAAAAACATGCTAGCATCATGCTAACACATGCTAGCATCGCCTAGCGAAGTGCTAAAAAATGCTAAAAACGTGCTAGCATCATGCTAACACATGCTAGCATCGCCTAGCGAAGTGCTAAAACATGCTAAAAACGTGCTAGCATCATGCTAACACATGCTAGCATCGCCTAATTTAAACTTCAAACTTTCTGGTCCAAACTTTCACAAGCCAACTTAAAGTTTGTCTCGACGAACTTTTTTTTCTAGTTATTATTATTATTATTATTATTATTCTTACTCTGAAATTTCTATATCTAACTCCTCCTAGAGCTTTTAAGCTACAGGCACCAAACTCGGCACAGACCTTCAGACTAATCCCGAATAGTGTGCTATATTTTTTCTAACTGATCGGACTTACGGTTTTCCTAAAAATGACGATCAAACTCAGAAAAAACTCCCATTGACTTAACATTGCGGAATGTTCAGAAATTCAAATTCCAACTGACATTTTCACACACACAGACAAAAAGGGCCTGTCAGCCCTGCATCTCTCCCTCTCTCTCTCCCTCAGAGGATTTCTTTTATCAACCAGCCAAAAAGTAATGACCTAAAATCTTCCTAGCCACACGCTAAAACAAGCTAAAAATGTGCTAGCATCATGCTAAAATCGCCTAGCGAAGTGCTAAAACGTGCTATCATCACGCTAACACATGTTAGCATCGCCTGGGGAAGTGTTAAAACATGCTAAAAACGTGCTAGCATCGCCTAGCGAAGTGCAAAAAAATGCTAAAAACGTGCTAGCATCATGCTAACACATGTTAACATCGCCTAGCAAAGTGCTAAAACATGCTAAAAACGTGCTAAGCATCGCCTAGCTGAACTGCAAAAAATGCTAAAAGCGTCTAGCATCATGCTAACACATGCCAAGCATCGCCTAGCCGAAGTGCTAAAACATGCTAAAAGCGTGCTAAGCATCATGCTTAACACATGGTAGCATCGCCTAGCCGAGCGCTAAAACATGCTAAAACGCGCTAGCATCATGCTAGCATCGCCTAGCGAAGTGCTAAAACATGCTAAAAGCGTCTTAGCATCGCCTAGCGAAGAGCAAAAAATGCTAAAAACATGTTAAGCATCATGCTAACACATGTTAGCATCGCCTAGCCGAGTCGCTAAAACATGCTAAAAACGTGCTAAGCATCATGCTAACACATGCTAGCATCGCCTAGCGAAGTCGCTAAAACATGCTAAAAGCGTCATAGCATCATGCTAACACATGCTAGCATCGCCTAGTAAAGTGCTTAAAACATGCTAAAAGCGTCATGCAGCGCCTAGCGAAGTGCAAAAAATGCTAAAACGTCGCTAGCATCATGCTAACACATGCTAGCATCGCCTACCGAAGTCGCTAAAACATGCTAAAAACGTCGCTAGCATCATCGCTAACACATGCTAGCATCGCCAAGCGAAGTGCTAAAAGATGCTAAAAACGTGCTAGCATCATGCTAACACATGCTAGCATCGCCAAGCGAAGTGCTAAAAGATTCTAAAAACGTGCTAGCATCATGCTAACACATGCTAGCATCGCCTAGCAAAGTGCTAAAACATGCTAAAAACGTGCTAGCAAAGCCTAGCGAAGTGCAAAAAAATGCTAAAAACGTGCAAGCATCATGCTAACACATGCTAGCATCGCCAAGCGAAGTGCTAAAACATGCTAAAAACGTGCTAGCATCTATCTGAGGGTCAATATCTATCTATCTATCTATCTATCTATCTATCTATCTGAGGGTAAATATCTATCTATCTATCTATCTATCTATCTATCTATCTATCTAGCAACTAAGTTAAACTTTTTTAACACTACACTGTAGAACTGGCTCATTAGAGTCATTCATTTGGGAATCAGACTACACTGGTCACACTGTATGTTTCACACTGTAGATTCAAAAGAACTGGATCATTAGAGTCATTAATTTGGGAATCAGACTACACTGGTCACACTGTATGTTTCACACTGTAGATTCAAAAGAACTGGATCATTAGAGTCATTCATTTGGGAATCAGACTACACTGGTCACACTGTATGTTTCACACTGTAGATTCAAAAGAACTGGCTCATTAGAGTCATTCATTTGGGAATCAGACTACACTGGTCACACTGTATGTTTCACACTGTAGATTCAAAAGAACTGGATCATTAGAGTCATTAATTTGGGAATCAGACTACACTGGTCACACTGTATGTTTCACACTGTAGATTCAAAAGAACTGGATCATTAGAGTCATTCATTTGGGAATCAGACTACACTGGTCACACTGTATGTTTCACACTGGGAAAAATAGGGATTTTGAATTGAACATAGCTCTGGATCACAGTGTCATAGAGACAAGGGGGCGGGCTCATTTTACTCAGACGACCAATCAGTCTCTCGGGATCATTGTGAAGCTATCAAGCCACGCCCTAGCAACAATTTAAAGCACCTTAGCAACAACTCCCATAGACTTCTAATGAAAGATATCAAAGGGATATCTCCGGATAGAAGTGTCATAGAAACACAAGGGTGGTCTCGTTTGACTCGGGGCAGCAAACAGCCAATCATGAATCACCTCAACACTTCCTAGCCCCTCCCTAGCAACCATTGCCGAGCACCTTAACAACCAAAATCCATAGAGGGATATCTTCCATTCTGAATGTCACAGAGGCATGGGAGTTGGTTTATATCATTCATACTGACAAGCAGCCTTTGGAGTTTCATGATTGGCAGCTGTCAAGCCACTCCCTAGCAACTAAACAGAGTACCCTAGCAACCGCTTAGCAATAACTATATCTCTGCACCAGAAAATCAGAGAGACTTCTGGGTTCATTTATTTCAATCAGGATGGCAAGGAGACTTGATAAGTATCACTATGGTAACTGCCTAGCAACCACATGGGGTTACCCTAGCAACCGAGTAACAAATCACATATCGCTGCACCAGAAAATCAGAGAGACTTCTGGGTTGATTTATTTCAATCAGGATGGCAAGGAGACTTGATAAGTATCACTATGGTAACTGCCTAGCAACCACATGGGGTTACCTTAGCAACCGAGTAACAAATCACATATCTCTGCATCAGAAAAATGTAGAGACTTCCGGCTTGACTTATTTCAATCAGGATGGCAAAGAGACTTCATTAGTATCACTATGGTAACTG
>NW_026265523.1:0-9756 GCF_025860055.1 Xyrauchen texanus | reverse complement strand
TCATGTGATTCAGTCAACCCAAAAAAATCAAGATAGCGGGCCACATTGTACTGGCATTATTGTTCCCGTTATTCACTTTGAGAGTGTTATTAAAGATAAATGTTGCTTTGTACAACCTTCACACTGCATTCCTTCATAAGCCATTCAAAGTTTACTCTAAATTGCAATAGGACAACTGCATTTTAGCCAGAACATGGAACGATTTTTCGCATGTGCAGTAAGGGGATGTCATGGAAATTGTAAATACTGAACCAAGTAAACCTAACTCCCAAAATTACAAGACTAACATGCTGGCTCCTAGTTTCCCATCCCGCTGGTACCTTTTCTTGAGCGCAATACAACTCCTGAGTCCAACTCAGTCCACACACACACACACACGCATACACTTTTTTAAGGTAAATGTCTTCTAGTTGATCTTTTATAAGTTAAAGTTAAGGTTTGATAATAATGATCCTGTTAAGGAATGTGAAGAGTTTATGTTAAATGTTGATTGTGCAATGGGTTTAAGAATAATTGTGGATCCTCAAGAAGTTACTGCACTTTTTCGGAAAACTTGCACTAAGAAATCAACTGGGCCAGACGGTATCTTGCGGGAATGTGCAGAAGAATTAACCCCAGCTTGGTGTCCAATTTTCCAGCAATCGCTAGACAATCATACGGTCCCTTCATTATGGAAAAAGACTATCATCACACCAGTTCCTAAAAAAACAGGTGCTGCTGATAATAATGACTTTAGACCAGACCTGGGCATTTTACGGCCCGCGGGCCACATCCGGCCCGTTGGCTGTCCCTGTCTGGCCCGCGTGAGGTCAAGTAAATTAAAACATAAATCAAAAAATAGGCCTATTTATGCTGTGCATGAAATACGGCAGTGTTGCTTATATTTTGAAAAGACTGCCATTGTTTTTATATATATATATATATATATATTTTATATATTTATATATTTTTTATATATATTATCTATTTTATATATTTACGTAGTAGGCACATCGCGTAGGCGCAGGTACATGTGATGCTGGTAAGCTAGCCCTCAACATGTCAGTCCATGGCAAAAGAGAAAAATCGATACAGAATGTCGCGTTTTCAACAAGACATGGACTGCTAAATATTTATTTACAGAAGTCAAAGGTAAAGCCGTGTGCTTAGTTTGTGGTGTACAGGTCAGCTGTGTTCAAGGATTACAATTTGAATCGCCACTACGTGACCAAACATGAGGAGAAATACAAGAACTTGTCTGATCAAGAGCGCCAAGGGAGTCGGATGCTTTGCTAGCTAAGCTGCAAAACCAACAAGGACTTTTTACTAAACTTTGCACATCCAGAGATGCAGCTGTCAAGACAAGTTATGTCATGTCCCACAAAATAGCTAGAAAAAGTAAACCGTTTTCTGACGGGGAGTTTATTAAGGAGTGTTTGTTGGACTCTGCTGCCCTAATATGCCCAGAGAAAAAGGGAGCTTTTGAGAACGTGCCTCTCTCACGACGGACTGTAACGAGGAGGGTTGAGGACATCGCGGGGAATCTGGAACTTCAGCTGAAGAACAGAGCAGTCAGCTTCGACTATTTTTCCCTTGCTTTGGATTAGAGCTGCGATGTAAGTGACACTGCCCAGCTACTCATTTTCATACGTGGGATATCTGCGGACTTTAAAATCACGGAGGAGCTGGCAGCCATGCAGTCAATGAAAGGAACAACAACCGGGAGTGATTTATTCACGGAGGTAAATGCATGTTTGGGCAAGTTGGGACTAAAATGGGACAAGCTGGAAGGTGTGACAACAGATGGTTGTCCAAATCTGACGGGGAAAAATGTTGGACTTTTGAAGAGAATGCAGGATAAAGTGACAGAAATGAACCCTGAGCAGAAATTGACATTTTTGCATTGTATTATACATCAGGAAGTGTTGTGTAAGTCAGTGTTAAAAATGAACCATGTTGTTGATGTTGTAACTAAAACAGTTAACTTCATCAGGGCAAGAGCATTGAATCACAGACAGTTTGTTTCACTTTTGGAGGAAAGCGAGACTGAACATCGTGACATAGGCTACCACACAGCTGTCAGGTGGCTCAGCCTGGGCAAAGTACTGAAAAGTTTCTGGGACCTGAGAGGAGAGATACACGAGTTCTGTGTGAAGAAAGGAAATGACATTCCACATCTTTCTGATGCAGACTGGATTGCAGACCTTGGTTTTGCTGTAGATGTGACGGCACTAATGAATGAACTAAATGTCAAACTGCAGTGCAGAGGCCTTTTTGTACATGAAATGTACAGCGCAGTAAAGGGTTTCATGAGGAAATTGCAGCTTCTCTCAAGCCAAATGAAGGACAACATTCTCACCCACTTGCCAACACTGAAGGAAGCCACAAAATCAGCTGATCACCTCGACAAGTACTCATCTATGTTAGAAGCACTGCATGGTGAGTTTTCAAGGCAATTTCAGGACTTTAAAACAGTTGAGAGTGAAATGCACATGGTTTCTTCTCCCTTCACCTGCAGTGTGGAGAATGCACCCAGTGATGTTCAGATGGAACTGATTGACCTGCAGTCTGACACACTTCTGGCAGAGCACTTTAGGTCAGTCTCACTGCTTGACTTCTACTCTTCCCTCAAAGAGGAGAACTTTCCACACATGAGGAGGCATGCTCAGAAGATTCTAGTCCTCTTTGGATCTACCTACGTATGTGAACAGACATTCTCAGTGATGAAGTTCAACAAATCCAGATACAGATCCTCTATCACTGATGACCACCTCTCAGCTGTCCTTCGCATATCCACCTCAGACATTCAGCCAGATTTCAGTGCACTTATTCAAGCCCAGAGCAGGCTGGATTTTTCCCACTGAACAAGTAAAATGAACTGTAAAACATTAAAAGTATTTATTGCTTTTTGCATGAAGTTGACAGTTGCTTATCTTTAACATACTGTAAAACACCTTTTCAGTATTTGGGAAGATTAACATGTTAATAATAAAATGAAACACTGATGCAATTATTGTTTTTACTGTTTATTACTTCTATAGGAGTATTTTCCTACACCACAATTTCATATATTTTTACAAATATTTACAGAATATTCTTATTCTTATGAATACCAGTAGTAACTAATCAAAAATATATTATTCAATGCTTTTTACAATGGGGAAAATTAACTTCAAGTTATTGTTGGTTCGGCCCTCCAACATAAGTCAGTTTTCTTATGTGGCCCCTTTTAAAAATGAATTGCCCACCCCTGCTTTAGACCAATTGCTATAACTTCTATAATTATGAAACGTTTGGAGAAGTTTGTGATATCAAGACTGAGATGTAGAGTAAATTCATTATTAGATCCATTTCAATTTGCCTATACAGTGGGAAGAGGGACTATCGATGCTGTTAATACTATCACTCATTTGACTCTTCAACATCTAGAATCCTCCAAGGCCTATGCACGATTGCTCTTTGTAGATTTTAGCTCTGCTTTTAATACGCTTCAGCCGCAGTTACTTCTGAGTAAGCTTGGAAAGAGTGATGTTAATCCTTTTATTATTAAGTGGTTTTTCTCTTTCTTAACAGTTAATATATACTGTAGATGTGTGTCAGTGAGGTCAGACTGTTCCTGTCTGTATCTTTATCTCAGTGTTACTCAACTGTTTATAGTAATATATTGATTATTAACAGTTAATATATACTGTAGATGTGTGACAGTGAGGTCAGACTGTTCCTGTCTGTATCTTTATCTCAGTGTTACTCAACTGTTTATAGTAATATATTGATTATTAACAGTTAATATATACTGTAGATGTGTGTCAGTGAGGTCAGACTGTTCCTGTCTGTATCTTTAACTCAGTGTTACTCAACTGTTTATAGTAATATATTGATTATTAACAGTTAATATATACTGCAGATGTGTGACAGTGAGGTCAGACTGTTCCTGTCTGTATCTTTATCTCAGTGTTACTCAACTGTTTATAGTAATATATTGATTATTAACAGTTAATATATACTGTAGATGTGTGTCAGTGAGGTCAGACTGTTCCTGTCTGTATCTTTATCTCAGTGTTACTCAACTGTTTATAGTAATATATTGATTATTAACAGTTAATATATACTGCAGATGTGTGTCAGTGAGGTCAGACTGTTCCTGTCTGTATCTTTATCTCAGTGTTACTCAACTGTTTATAGTAATATATTGATTATTAACAGTTAATATATACTGCAGATGTGTGACAGTGAGGTCAGACTGTTCCTGTCTGTATCTTTATCTCAGTGTTACTCAACTGTTTATAGTAATATATTGATTATTAACAGTTAATATATACTGCAGATGTGTGTCAGTGAGGTCAGACTGTTCCTGTCTGTATCTTTATCTCAGTGTTACTCAACTGTTTATAGTAATATATTGATTATTAACAGTTAATATATACTGCAGATGTGTGACAGTGAGGTCAGACTGTTCCTGTCTGTATCTTTATCTCAGTGTTACTCAACTGTTTATAGTAATATATTGATTATTAACAGTTAATATATACTGCAGATGTGTGTCAGTGAGGTCAGACTGTTCCTGTCTGTATCTTTATCTCAGTGTTACTCAACTGTTTATAGTAATATATTGATTATTAACAGTTAATATATACTGTAGATGTGTGTCAGTGAGGTCAGACTGTTCCTGTCTGTATCTTTATCTCAGTGTTACTCAACTGTTTATAGTAATATATTGATTATTAACAGTTAATATATACTGTAGATGTGTGTCAGTGAGGTCAGACTGTTCCTGTCTGTATCTTTATCTCAGTGTTTCTCAACTGGTTTATAGTAATATATTGATTATTACAGTTAATAAATACTGTAGATGTGTGACAGTGAGGTCAGACTGTTCCTGTCTCTATCTTTAACTCAGTGTTACTCAACTGTTTATAGTAATATATTGATTATTAACAGTTAATATATACTGTAGATGTGTGTCAGTGAGGTCAGACTGTTCCTGTCTGTATCTTTATCTCAGTGTTACTCAACTGTTTATAGTAATATATTGATTATTAACAGTTAATATATACTGTAGATGTGTGACAGTGAGGTCAGACTGTTCCTGTCTGTATCTTTATCTCAGTGTTACTCAACTGTTTATAGTAATATATTGATTATTAACAGTTAATATATACTGTAGATGTGTGTCAGTGAGGTCAGACTGTTCCTGTCTGTATCTTTAACTCAGTGTTACTCAACTGTTTATAGTAATATATTGATTATTAACAGTTAATATATACTGTAGATGTGTGTCAGTGAGGTCAGACTGTTTCTGTCTGTATCTTTATCTCAGTGTTACTCAACTGTTTATAGTAATATATTGATTATTAACAGTTAATATATACTGTAGATGTGTGTCACTGAGGTCAGACTGTTTCTGTCTGTATCTTTATCTCAGTGTTACTCAACTGTTTATAGTAATATATTGATTATTAACAGTTAATATATACTGTAGATGTGTGTCAGTGAGGTCAGACTGTTTCTGTCTGTATCTTTAACTCAGTGTTACTCAACTGTTTATGGTAATATATTGATTATTAACAGTTAATATATACTGCAGATGTGTGTCAGTGAGGTCAGACTGTTCCTGTCTGTATCTTTATCTCAGTGTTACTCAACTGTTTATAGTAATATATTGATTATTAACAGTTAATATATACTGTAGATGTGTGACAGTGAGGTCAGACTGTTCCTGTCTGTATCTTTAACTCAGTGTTACTCAACTGTTTATAGTAATATATTGATTATTAACAGTTAATATATACTGTAGATGTGTGTCAGTGAGGTCAGACTGTTTCTGTCTGTATCTTTATCTCAGTGTTACTCAACTGTTTATAGTAATATATTGATTATTAACAGTTAATATATACTGCAGATGTGTGACAGTGAGGTCAGACTGTTCCTGTCTGTATCTTTATCTCAGTGTTACTCAACTGTTTATAGTAATATATTGATTATTAACAGTTAATATATACTGCAGATGTGTGTCAGTGAGGTCAGACTGTTCCTGTCTGTATCTTTATCTCAGTGTTACTCAACTGTTTATAGTAATATATTGATTATTACAGTTAATATATACTGTAGATGTGTGTCAGTGAGGTCAGACTGTTGCTGTCTGTATCTTTATCTCAGTGTTACTCAACTGTTTATAGTAATATATTGATTATTAACAGTTAATATATACTGTAGATGTGTGTCAGTGAGGTCAGACTGTTCCTGTCTGTATCTTTATCTCAGTGTTACTCAACTGTTTATAGTAATATATTGATTATTAACAGTTAATATATACTGTAGATGTGTGTCAGTGAGGTCAGACTGTTCCTGTCTGTATCTTTATCTCAGTGTTACTCAACTGTTTATAGTAATATATTGATTATTAACAGTTAATATATACTGTAGATGTGTGTCAGTGAGGTCAGACTGTTCCTGTCTGTATCTTTATCTCAGTGTTACTCAACTGGTTTATAGTAATATATTGATTATTACAGTTAATAAATACTGTAGATGTGTGACAGTGAGGTCAGACTGTTCCTGTCTGTATCTTTAACTCAGTGTTACTCAACTGTTTATAGTAATATATTGATTATTAACAGTTAATATATACTGCAGATGTGTGACAGTGAGGTCAGACTGTTTCTGTCTGTATCTTTATCTCAGTGTTACTCAACTGTTTATAGTAATATATTGATTATTAACAGTTAATATATACTGTAGATGTGTGTCAGTGAGGTCAGACTGTTTCTGTCTGTATCTTTAACTCAGTGTTACTCAACTGTTTATAGTAATATATTGATTATTAACAGTTAATATATACTGTAGATGTGTGTCAGTGAGGTCAGACTGTTCCTGTCTGTATCTTTATCTCAGTGTTACTCAACTGTTTATAGTAATATATTGATTATTAACAGTTAATATATACTGTAGATGTGTGTCAGTGAGGTCAGACTGTTCCTGTCTGTATCTTTATCTCAGTGTTACTCAACTGTTTATAGTAATATATTGATTATTAACAGTTAATATATACTGTAGATGTGTGACAGTGAGGTCAGACTGTTCCTGTCTGTATCTTTATCTCAGTGTTACTCAACTGTTTATAGTAATATATTGATTATTAACAGTTAATATATACTGTAGATGTGTGACAGTGAGGTCAGACTGTTCCTGTCTGTATCTTTAACTCAGTGTTACTCAACTGTTTATAGTAATATATTGATTATTAACAGTTAATATATACTGTAGATGTGTGTCAGTGAGGTCAGACTGTTTCTGTCTGTATCTTTAACTCAGTGTTACTCAACTGTTTATAGTAATATATTGATTATTAACAGTTAATATATACTGTAGATGTGTGTCAGTGAGGTCAGACTGTTTCTGTCTGTATCTTTAACTCAGTGTTACTCAACTGTTTATAGTAATATATTGATTATTAACAGTTAATATATACTGTAGATGTGTGACAGTGAGGTCAGACTGTTTCTGTCTGTATCTTTATCTCAGTGTTACTCAACTGTTTATAGTAATATATTGATTATTAACAGTTAATATATACTGTAGATGTGTGTCAGTGAGGTCAGACTGTTTCTGTCTGTATCTTTATCTCAGTGTTACTCAACTGTTTATAGTAATATATTGATTATTAACAGTTAATATATACTGTAGATGTGTGTCAGTGAGGTCAGACTGTTTCTGTCTGTATCTTTATCTCAGTGTTACTCAACTGTTTATAGTAATATATTGATTATTAACAGTTAATATATACTGTAGATGTGTGTCACTGAGGTCAGACTGTTTCTGTCTGTATCTTTATCTCAGTGTTACTCAACTGTTTATAGTAATATATTGATTATTAACAGTTAATATATACTGTAGATGTGTGTCAGTGAGGTCAGACTGTTTCTGTCTGTATCTTTAACTCAGTGTTACTCAACTGTTTATGGTAATATATTGATTATTAACAGTTAATATATACTGCAGATGTGTGTCAGTGAGGTCAGACTGTTCCTGTCTGTATCTTTATCTCAGTGTTACTCAACTGTTTATAGTAATATATTGATTATTAACAGTTAATATATACTGTAGATGTGTGACAGTGAGGTCAGACTGTTCCTGTCTGTATCTTTATCTCAGTGTTACTCAACTGTTTATAGTAATATATTGATTATTAACAGTTAATATATACTGTAGATGTGTGTCAGTGAGGTCAGACTGTTCCTGTCTGTATCTTTAACTCAGTGTTACTCAACTGTTTATAGTAATATATTGATTATTAACAGTTAATATATACTGTAGATGTGTGTCAGTGAGGTCAGACTGTTTCTGTCTGTATCTTTATCTCAGTGTTACTCAACTGTTTATAGTAATATATTGATTATTAACAGTTAATATATACTGTAGATGTGTGTCAGTGAGGTCAGACTGTTCCTGTCTGTATCTTTAACTCAGTGTTACTCAACTGTTTATAGTAATATATTGATTATTAACAGTTAATATATACTGTAGATGTGTGACAGTGAGGTCAGACTGTTCCTGTCTGTATCTTTAACTCAGTGTTACTCAACTGTTTATAGTAATATATTGATTATTAACAGTTAATATATACTGTAGATGTGTGTCAGTGAGGTCAGACTGTTTCTGTCTGTATCTTTATCTCAGTGTTACTCAACTGTTTATAGTAATATATTGATTATTAACAGTTAATATATACTGCAGATGTGTGTCAGTGAGGTCAGACTGTTCCTGTCTGTATCTTTATCTCAGTGTTACTCAACTGTTTATAGTAATATATTGATTATTAACAGTTAATATATACTGTAGATGTGTGTCAGTGAGGTCAGACTGTTCCTGTCTGTATCTTTATCTCAGTGTTACTCAACTGTTTATAGTAATATATTGATTATTAACAGTTAATATATACTGTAGATGTGTGTCAGTGAGGTCAGACTGTTCCTGTCTGTATCTTTATCTCAGTGTTACTCAACTGTTTATAGTAATATATTGATTATTAACAGTTAATATATACTGTAGATGTGTGTCAGTGAGGTCAGACTGTTTCTGTCTGTATCTTTATCTCAGTGTTACTCAACTGTTTATAGTAATATATTGATTATTAACAGTTAATATATACTGTAGATGTGTGTCAGTGAGATCAGACTGTTTCTGTCTGTATCTTTATCTCAGTGTTACTCAACTGTTTATAGTAATATATTGATTATTAACAGTTAATATATACTGTAGATGTGTGTCAGTGAGGTCAGACTGTTCCTGTCTGTATCTTTATCTCAGTGTTACTCAACTGTTTATAGTAATATATTGATTATTAACAGTTAATATATACTGTAGATGTGTGTCAGTGAGGTCAGACTGTTCCTGTCTGTATCTTTATCTCAGTGTTACTCAACTGTTTATAGTAATATATTGATTATTAACAGTTAATATATACTGTAGATGTGTGACAGTGAGGTCAGACTGTTTCTGTCTGTATCTTTATCTCAGTGTTACTCAACTGTTTATAGTAATATATTGATTATTAACAGTTAATATATACTGTAGATGTGTGTCAGTGAGGTCAGACTGTTCCTGTCTGTATCTTTATCTCAGTGTTACTCAACTGTTTATAGTAATATATTGATTATTAACAGTTAATATATACTGTAGATGTGTGACAGTGAGGTCAGACTGTTTCTGTCTGTATCTTTATCTCAGTGTTACTCAACTGTTTATAGTAATATATTGATTATTAACAGTTAATATATA
>NW_026265522.1:0-2500 GCF_025860055.1 Xyrauchen texanus | reverse complement strand
GGTGTCAGTGAGAGTGTGGTGAGGCCGAAGGGGGTGAGGGGCCTCGGACTGGAAGAGTGCTGAGGTGAGGGTGGCTCTCCTGGAGGTGGGGGGTGTCAGAGTAGTTAGGGTTAGGCCGAAGGGGGTGAGGGGCCTCGGACTGGAAGAGTGCTGAGGTGAGGGTGGCTCTCCCTGGAGGTGGGGGTGTCAGAGTACTTAGGGTTAGGCCGAAGGGGGTGAGGGGCCTCGGACTGGAAGAGTGCTGAGGTGAGGGTGGCTCTCCCTGGAGGTGGGGGTGTCAGTGAGAGTGTGTGAGGCCGAAGGGGGTGAGGGGCCTCGGACTGGAAGAGTGCTGAGGTGAGGGTGGCTCTCCCTGGAGGTGGGGGTGTCAGTGAGAGTGTGTGAGGCCGAAGGGGGTGAGTGGCCCCGGACTGGAAGAGTGCTGAGGTGAGGGTGGCTCTCCCTGGAGGTGGGGGTGTCAGAGTAGTTAGGGTTAGGCCGAAGGGGGTGAGGGGCCCCGGACTGGAAGAGTGCTGAGGTGAGGGTGGCTCTCCCTGGAGGTGGGGGGTGTCAGTGAGAGTTGTGTGAGGCCGAAGGGGTGAGTGGCCCCGGACTGGAAGAGTGCTGAGGTGAGGGTGGCTCTCCCTGGAGGTGGGGGTGTCAGTGAGAGTGTGTGAGGCCGAAGGGGGTGAGGGGCCTCGGACTGGAAGAGTGCTGAGGTGAGGGTGGCTCTCCCTGGAGGTGGGGGTGTCAGAGTAGTTAGGGTTAGGCCGAAGGGGTGAGGGGCCTCGGACTGGAAGAGTGCTGAGGTGAGGGTGGCTCTCCCTGGAGGTGGGGGTGTCAGTGAGAGTGTGTGAGGCCGAAGGGGGTGAGGGGCCTCGGACTGGAAGAGTGCTGAGGTGAGGGTGGCTCTCCCTGGAGGTGGGGGTGTCAGTGAGAGTGTGTGAGGCCGAAGGGGGTGAGTGGCCCCGGACTGGAAGAGTGCTGAGGTGAGGGTGGCTCTCCCTGGAGGTGGGGGGTGTCAGAGTACTTAGGGTTAGGCCGAAGGGGGTGAGGGGCCTCGGACTGGAAGAGTGCTGAGGTGAGGGTGGCTCTCCCTGGAGGTGGGGGTGTCAGTGAGAGTGTGTGAGGCCGAAGGGGGTGAGGGGCCTCGGACTGGAAGAGTGCTGAGGTGAGGGTGGCTCTCCCTGGAGGTGGGGGTGTCAGAGTAGTTAGGGTTAGGCCAAGGGGGTGAGGGGCCCCGGACTGGAAGAGTGCTGAGGTGAGGGTGGCTCTCCCTGGAGGTGGGGGGTGTCAGAGAAGTTAGGGTTAGGCCGAAGGGGGTGAGGGGCCCCGGACTGGGAGAGTGCTGAGGTGAGGGTGGCTCTCCTGGAGGTGGGGGTGTCAGAGTAGTTAGGGTTAGGCCGAAGGGGTGAGGGGCCCCGGACTGGAAGAGTGCTGAGGAGAGGGTGGCTCTCCCTGGAGGTGGGGGTGTCAGAGTAGTTAGGGTTAGGCCGAAGGGGGTGAGGGGCCCCGGACTGGAAGAGTGCTGAGGTGAGGGTGGCTCTCCCTGGAGGTGGGGGTGTCAGGAGTAGTTAGGGTTAGGCCGAAGAGGGTGAGGGGCCTCGGACTGGAAGAGTGCTGAGGTGAGGGTGGCTCTCCCTGGAGGTGGGGGTGTCAGTGAGAGTGTGTGAGGCCGGAGGGAGCGAGGGGCCCCGGGCAGGAAGAGTTCCGCGGCGAGGGTCGAGGCCGATGAGTGAAGACAGGCGGAAAAACGACTAAGTCGATGGCGCTTTCCTTTCAGCACCACTGACAGGCTGTCTCCCTCCGGCTGCACCGTGGGCCCTTTTTATGTTCCCGGTGGGCTAGAGAGGCGAGGCCGG
The DNA here is from genome assembly GCF_025860055.1 of Xyrauchen texanus. Lineage (NCBI taxonomy): Eukaryota > Metazoa > Chordata > Actinopteri > Cypriniformes > Catostomidae > Xyrauchen > Xyrauchen texanus. The sequence goes on along the minus strand of NW_026265522.1, from coordinate 659 downwards.
GCTCGTTGGAAAGGTCTCGGGCAGCCCTTTCGAACGAGGCCGGCCCCTAGTCCGTGGTCGGTCCGGTTCGGGAGATAGAGCGGTCCGAACTCTTACCGGGGCCGCGTATTCGCGGCCGGGGCGAGGACAGAGACGAGGCCGGGCTCTCTGGAAAGGCCTCGTCAAGACCTTTCCAACGAGCCCGGGCCCGAGGTCGTAGCCCGCAGGGTTCCCGAGATACGGCCGTCGGACCACCTCCGAGCCCATTGACTTCCATTGTTGAGACCGGAAAGCGGGTTTGGGTGGTTTTCGTGGCCTAACTCCGGAACCCGGTGGGCTAGAGAGGCGGGAGGGTGCCGTTGGAAGGTCTCGGCCAGCCCCGTCGAACGAGACCGGTCCGGAGTCCCTGCCCGGTCCGGTTCGGGAGAGAGGTTCGGCGGAAGGGGCGTTTCACGGGGGCCGCTAACTCCGGTTCCGCACGGGCTAGAGAGTCGAGCCAGGGGTCGTCGGAAGCGTCTCGAGGGGCCCTTTCCAACGCACCCAGGCACGAGACAGTGGGTGCCGGGGTCCGGGAGCCAGGGGCGCGAGAGTGCAAAACGCCATCTCGGGCTCCCGGGGCCCAGCGGTGTCGGGGCCGGCGTCGCTGGACGCGTCTCGCCGAGGAGCGACGGGGTCCCGAA
>NW_026265521.1:0-9813 GCF_025860055.1 Xyrauchen texanus | reverse complement strand
TACATGCACCAAACTCGGCACAGACCTTCAGACTAATCCCGAATAGTGTGCTATATCTTTTCTAACTGATCGGACTTACGGTTTTCCCACAGCGGATGATCAAAAACTGGAAAAATTCCATTGACTTAACATTGCGGAATGTTCAGAAATTTAAATCCAAACTGACATTTTCACACACACAGACAAAAAGGGCCTATCAGCCCTGCATCTCTCCCTCTCTCTCTCCCTCAGAGGATTTCTTTTATCAAGCAGCCAAAAAGTAATGACCTAAAATCTTCATAGCCACACGCTAAAACATGCTAAAAGCGTCTTTAGAATCATGCTTAAAATCGCCTAGCGAAGTGCTTAAAACATGCTAAAAGCGTCTTAGCATCATGTTAACACATGTTAGCATCGCCTAGCGAAGTGCTAAAACATGCTAAAAACGTGCTAGCATCGCCTGGCGAAGTGCTAAAAAATGCTAAAAACGTGCTAGCATCGCCTAGCGAAGTGCTAGAACATGCTAAAAACGTGCTTGCATCATGCTAACACATGCTAGCATCACCTAGCGAAGTGCTAATAAATGCTAAAAACAGGCTAGCATCATGCTAACACATGCTAGCATCGCCTAGCGAAGTGCTAAATCATGCTAAAAATGTGCTAGCATCATGCTAACACATGCTAGCATCGCCTAGCGAAGTGCTAAAACATTTTAAAAACGTGTTAGCATCATGCTAACACATGCTGGCATCGCCTAGCGAAGTGCTAAAAAATGCTAAAAATGTGCTAGCATCATGCTAACACATGCTAGCATCGCCTAGCGAAGTGCTAAAACATGCTAAAAACGTGCTAGCATCATGCTAAGACATGTTAGCCTCGCCTAGCGAGTGCTAGAAAATGCTAAAAGCGTCTTAGCATCATGCTAACACATGTTAGCATTGCCTAACAGTGCTTAAAACATGCTAAAAACGTGCTATCATCATGCTAACACATGCTAGCATCGCCTAGCGAAGTGCTAAAAAATGCTAAAAACGTGCTAGCATCATGCTAAAACATGCTAGCATCGCCCAGCAAAGTGCTAAAGCATGCTAAAAATGTGCTAGCATCGCCTAGCGAAGTGCTAAAACATGCTAAAGATGTGCTAGCATCGCCTAGCGAAGTGCTAAAAAATTCTAAAAACGTGCTAGCATCTGTCTGTCTGTCTATCTATCTATCTGAGGGTCAATATCTATCTATCTATCTATCTATCTGAGGGTAAATATCTATCTCTCTCTCTCTATCTATTTATCTATCTATCTGAGGGTAAATATCTATCTATCTATCTATCTATCTGAGGGTAAATATCTATCTATCTCTCTATCTAACTATCTATCTGAGTGTCTATATATCTACCCAGCAAACATGCGACGTCAGATAGACGTTCATATCGTGTCTGTATAACGTCTGTCAGTTCAGACCCACTTTTGTATGTCAGTGGACGTGCAAAACAGGTTAAAAATCTGAACGTCTGACTAGGGACATCTATGGAACGTTAGTGGACGTGCAAAACTAGTTCAATATCTGGACGTCTGACTAGGACCATTTATGGGCGTCTATGGACGTCGCAAAGCGGTTCAATATCTGAACGTCTGACTAGGGACTCCTATGGACGTCTGTGGGCGTGCAAAACTAGTTCAATATCTGGGCGTCTGACTAGGACCATTTATGGGCGTCTATGGACGTCGCGAAACTGGTTCAATATCTGAACGTCTGATTAGGACCCTTTATGAACGTCTGTGGGCGTCGCGAAACTGGTTCAATATCTGAGCGTCTGACTAGGGACACCTATGGACGTCTGTGGACGTGCAAAACTGGTTCAATATCTGAACGTCTGACTAGGACCCTTTATGAGCGTCTGTGGGCGTGCAAAACTGGTTCAATATCTGAGCGTCTGACTAGGACCCTTTATGAGCGTCTGTGGGCGTGCGAAACTGGTTCAATATCTGAACATCTGACTAGGGAATCCTATGGACATCTATGGACATGCGAAACTGGATCAATATCTTAGCGTCTGACTAGGGAATCCTATGGACGTCTGTGGGCGTCGTGAAATTGGTTCAATATCTGAGCGTCTGACTAGGGAATCCTATGGGCGTCTGTGGGCGTCGCGAAATTGGTTCAATATCTGAGCGTCTGACTAGGACCCTTTATGAGCGTCTGTGGGCGTGCGAAACTGGTTCAATATCTGAACATCTGACTTGGGAATCCTATGGGCGTCTATGGACATGCGAAACTGGTTCAATATCTTAGCGTCTGACTAGGGAATCCTATGGATGTCTGTGGACATCGCGAAATTGGTTCAATATCTGAACGTCTGACTAGGACCCTTTATGAGCGTCTGTGGGCGTCGCGAAACTGGTTCAATATCTGAACGTCTGACTAGGGAATCCTATGGACATCTGTGGGCGTCGTGAAATTGGTTCAATATCTGAGCGTCTGACTAGGGAATCCTATGGGCGTCTGTGGGCGTCGCGAAATTGGTTCAATATCTGAGCGTCTGACTAGGACCCTTTATGAGCGTCTGTGGGCGTGTGAAACTGGTTCAATATCTGAGCGTCTGACTTGGGAATCCTATGGGCGTCTATGGGCGTGTGAAACTGGTTCAATATCTGGACGTTTGACTAGGGACCCCTATGGGCGTCTGTGGGCGTCGCGAAACTGGTTCAATATCTGGACGTTTGACTAAGGACCCTTACTGTGGATGTTTGTGGACGTGGAAGTAAGCCAGGACTCCTTTAAGACAGATGACTATTTCAGTATCTGAACGACTCTGAAACATGTCATTGTGAAATGTATAAGAAATAGAAACTTTCTGGGAAATGTCTGAAAAATTTGTATTTTGGAAATTTTGCCCAATTTAAATTGCAAAAGTGCAACACATTCAGTGCCTGTACATGTAATTTCCAGCATTAAAAGCAATTCAGTAGAATTACAATCAAGCGGTGCAGAGCACACTTCATGATTCTCTGGATCTTGGGTTGAGCCCACAATAGGCCTAAAATTTTACAGATTTTTGGAGTGAGATCATACGCATTTTTTTATTCAATGCTTAGTACATATCTCACTATTTACCACACTGCAATTATTAATATTAGTTTGACCATGTCATTGGAGGACACGGAATCATGTACTGATGAACAAATAGCAAATGTTTATGTGTGAGATTAGGGTTAGGTTAACCCTAACCCCAGCACAAAATATTTCATTATACAGCAAAGTTACAGCATACAGCAAGTAGGAAAATCAGAAGCTAAATCGATAATAAAGAAGTTATTAGAATGTGGCAGGAACATTGGAATAGAGGAAAGGGAAATTAACTATTTTTTAAACTCAGGTTGGGTAAAGAGTGTATGCAGAATTGCAAGATTACGGTTAGGACACACTGCAAACTCTGCATGATGTATAATGTACCTGATCAGCAGAGCATGTTGTTATGATGTGCAATAAATATGATAGTCAAGAGGAAAATTGAGCACATGGGAGAGACTTGCATTTCAATTTGCAGATTGCATATAGCACTTATAGGCTATAGCACTTTATAGCTTGCATATTGCATAGCTTGCATATAGCACTAGCATATAGCTTGCATATTGCATAGCTTGCATATAGCACTAGCATATAGCTTGCATATTGCATAGCTTGCATATAGCCCTAGCATATAGCTTGCATATAGTATAGCATATAGCTTACATATTGCATAGCTTGCATATAGCACTAGCATATAGCTTGCATATTGCATAGCTTGCATATAGCACTAGCATATAGCTTGCATAGCACAGAACTTGCATTGTTGTCCTACTGTTAGTTTATTGTTCTCATTTGTAAGTCAGCTTTGGATAAAAGTGTCTGCTAAATGAATGTAAAGGAGACTTATTATAAGACTATTTATTTAATATTTAATATTTATTTTTTATTTAAATAAAGGATAAATAAAAAGAAATATTAAATAAATAGTCAGGCCATAAAATAATTAAATATTTATTTGAGTTTCTGATAGCTACCAAGCTGGAGATATATATATATATATATATATATATATATATATATATATATATATATATATATATATATATATATATATCTCATAATAATGATATTTGTAAGCAAGAGATCATTCATGGGGTGGCGGTAATGAACTAAAACAGTCTGCAACCGCCGTTAAAAAAAAAATTTAAAAAGAAGAAGAATCGCCACGTCACACTGCAACTTCACCACAGGAAAAGTATCCTACCGATGCTGCAGATCGACACGTGGAGATCGAGACACTGCGTGTACTGAAAACAGGTAAGTTAAAAAAACAACCATCAATTTAATATGTTATTCAGTTAAGTTTAGATCACATCAGATGAAGTGAATTATCTAAGTCTCATATGCCCCTTAATACCTTGAAATACTTGCGTGGGTCGACAAATGCGCGGGCGCATTTGCTGGTTTCCCCACAACCCACAGCAAACAGACTTGGCCCAAATGTGGCCTCATCATGGCACTGCTGGCGTGTTGCCGGCACTGGCATGCATCATGTCAGCCAACTGTGGGCCAAGTGTGGCAATGATGGCACTGCGTGCATGACGGCAGACAACATTTGGGCCGATTGTGGATGGGAGGTGTGTGGCCCAGATCATGTCAGCCAACTGTGGGCCAAGTGTGGCAATGATGGCACTGCATGACGGCACACAACATTTGGGCCGATTGTGCATGGGAGGTGTGTGGCCCAGATCAGTGTAGCGATTATGGGCCATACTTTGTGTACTGGACAATTATAAGCCTGCTACTATATTTTCAAGGCAAGATTATCACCCCCTCCCCCACCCCGTTCTGAAAAAAGACGTAGGCCTAAAGATTGACTTATAAGTCAGTGAAAAAATATCCAATTGTTAAAAAAAATTATTAATAATGAATAAATATAGTATTTAGTTTTCAGCAATGTTCACAAAATTCAGTAATCATTAAAAAATATACATTTACTAACATGATAATTTTGTTTTTTAAGTATTATTATTTATTTTAATTTGTTTTTATAAATTTGTAATAAAAAATAAAAAACGAATCCACATACAAGTCTACGTTTTCCATACTTTTTATTTTAAGCACCACAAAATCATGTTAAAAACTTAATATCTATATATTTTTCTAAATAACAGTTTATTTAAAACAACTGCAGTCAACTATAGTTTTTTTATTTTTTTGGCGCGATCTCCACGGTAACAGCAGCTTTTCTGGTTGGCGAATGAGGTTCACGTGATGCGTCGGTTGAAATTTCACCCGCTGAAGCCGGTTGAAGAAGACATCTCAGACAACCGCTGTTCAGGTAAGTGAAGTTCACTCTCTTATTGGGCGCTTTTTCAATACTTCAAACTCGGATGCCACTTTTTTCTTTATTGAAGTGAACTTTTGCCTATATGGTAGCTGATTCAGCTGCCCCTGAACATGAGAATGCCAATACAGACGCGAACGGGGTGCGATAGACAGGTGTCGTGCTTCATGTGTGCGGAACGTTAATGCTGTTAAAATGATAGGAAAATCACAGCATATTCAGCAACCGCAATTGACTTATAAAGCTGAAAGTGATTCAATGGTTGTATAATCAGATTGTATGATATCTAAATCTAATCTTTGACTTAAAGATGACTTTTCTTTTAGCTAAACATTCTTAAAACAATAAGAAAGCAATTTTTTATATATATATATTTTTTTAGCATTTTGCATCAGTCATGTTGAATCAAATCTGGATTAATCATTGTTTCACATGAAAAGGACATGCTCCATGTTTTTTTATTTGTGATCAATGTATTTGCTAGTCATGTATTGCTAGTCATCTCATTCCCATGTGTGCCTATTTGTAGGCGATTGAGAGAAAAATAATTATACTGTACTATTAAAATATCTACATTGAAAGAATGAAATTGATCACATAATTTTTTTGTTGTCTAAAACAATAGTTCTCAACCTGGGTAATGTTTAGAGGTCACATAGGAATGCAATAAACAATTGGCCACTTATGGCAGAACTGAACCATGAGCAATAAGTAAGCAACTGTTTAAGATTATTAAATGATTTTTCTTTAGGTGAAAATAAGATGTTATGCTTTGAATGCGTTACATTATCAGTACTTCAACCGTTCATTGGTTACTGTTTACACCACAGACGTTCATAAAGGGTCCTAGTCAGACGTTCAGATATTGAACCAGTTTCAGACGTCCATAGACGTCCATAGGATTCCCTAGTCAGACGTTCAGATATTGAACAAGCTCCTTGCCAGCAGTTTTAACCAACATAGAGGCTTTTACACATGTGGTACTTTTTGTTTTCAGAGTTTCAGAAAAAGTGCTTACTAAATTAGTGGATATCCACATGGAGGTCAGAAGGCTGGCAGAAGCTGAGCCTCCCTGTCATCTGCCCATATAGAGCAGCTGGAGACGATGGAGGAGTTTGACAGAGAGGAGGAACGCCTCAAGGACAAGGACGCCTTTGAGTCCCTGGTATGCACAATCTAGAAGTGATGTAATTTTAAGGCATGCTCTGTTTTATGTATATATAATATTCTGTGGTATATCAGTGAAACTTGTTATATGCTATTGTTTTTCTAACATGACAATATTACCCCCTCTCTTTAAAGGTGTTGCAACTTGCCAGAATTGGAGGGAAAGATATAAGGGATTGTGTCCACAAAATTCTTGACAGGTATTTTTAACAGGATCTCTACATATAGGAACATGTAACATGCATACAACAAAACATGTTACATTTCTTGTCACAGTTTGCCGGTCAACAGAGGATGTGACATATCTAAACCAACTTATACTATACACTTTATTCACCAGGCCACTGTCTGAAACAATAAAGCTGTGGGAAAAATAGGAAGAGCTCCAGAAAACAGCATTGACTGCTGCATTTTTATATTTCATAAAATTGAAAATTGATAAAAAATCTAAGCAGACCTCCTCTATCATCCGCTCATATAGAGCAGCTGGAGATGATGGAGGAGATTAAATGCTATTTAATTATCTAAAATGCAATCATGAGACTGCATAGAAACTTGACGTGGAAGGTTAGAGGAGGGATTCGACAGGTGCAGGGACAGGTAAAGTATGTCATTGGAGCTATCAAATGGTCACGTCTCTGTTGTTTTCTGGAATCGATTAAACAGAACCACATCTCTTTAGTCTACTCTTGACACTCTCACCCATGCTATAGTAATCCTGTAGATTACCACACACATGTAATTTCTAAATGGTGAATTTGTTTCCTCAGGCTCTTTACCAACCAGCTGATGGCAAATTTTAATATGAAGGGGAAGGGAAGAAGCAGAAACTGCCTCTGGAAACAACTAAAACCTTTGAAGCATTTAAAGGTACACAGCATTTCCCCACATGACATTTAAGTTTAACACCAACTCACTTGTATTCACTACCTCAATTTTCTAGTGTCAGTGTTAAGAAAAATATTGCAGTCTTACACCTTCCTAACATACAGCGATGTGAGTTTACATAACCCATCTTCAGTCATGTGTATGCTGCCACATACCACACCAGTCACCATGGGTCTGTGCAGTATTGCCCCTAAATTGATATTTGACAGGAGGAATAAGGAACTTCAAACCTGGATGTTTTCACATACTGCAGTGTAACACTGGTTTTCTTCACATATTTATATATTTTTTGTTTAACTCTTGCAGCTGCAGTCTTGAAATGGGACAAAGAAGCTACAGAGGCTACAATCAAGCTTCATGCAGCAGAACACCTCAAACATGCCTGGGAAGGAAGGGAGGTGGAGGGCATACAGGGGTGTAGGAATTTTTCATATACTGTATGTGTGTAGTTTTAGGGGACTTTATATTGTTTTTGTTCACTTGCCAGTTCACTGTAACCATATATTTGTTTTATTTATCAGCCTGTTCATGTTGCTGAAAACCATTAAAGATGGAAAAAAATATATTGTCATTTCAAACTATTGTTAATTTTTTGGTCCTTTTTAATAGATCAGAGGTCTCTTATTTCCAAAAGGCTACTAAAATGTATTTGCATGTCTTAGACAGGTGTGAGGATAGGTCATTTATTTACTATGCTTTGACTAGGGTGAGTTTTATTCAATACCATGTGGTCATCCAACCTTGGAACAATAGCCTACCTGATGAAGGTTTGTTGACCAGAACATGGTGGTTTAATAAATCTAATAGTAAGACAGGATTGAACTCTGGCGTCATTAACAATTAAAATAATACAGTTTATTTTTGATATCTGAAATCAATTCAAGAAATGTCAAAAACTTGTATGCATGTCCTTTAGACATCTAAGTGACATTGAAATGACGTCGTAAAAGGTTCATTTAGAACCGTGTAAAGATGTCACTTGGACGTCAATAATGAACATTTAAAAGACGTTTAAAAAACATGTCTAATGAACGTTCACTATGTACGTCAATAGTGAGCGTTAAAAGACGTCTAAAAAGACGTTGCAAAAACTTTCATTCTGGCTCCTCATTGGATGTCTTCTGAACGTTCACTTTTTATGTCAATTGGACGTCCATAGTTAACGTTAAAAAGACGTCTAAAAAAGACGTTGCAAAAACGTTAATTCTGGCTCTTCACTGGACGTCTTTTAAGCATTCATTTTTTATGTCACTTGGACGTCAAAAGTGAACGTTAAAAAGACGTCTAAAAAAGACGTTGCAAAAACTTTCATTCTGGCTCCTCAGTGGACGTCTTCTGAACGTTCGACAAAGACGTTAGAATGACGTCTTTTGGACGTGTCTTTGCTCAGTGGGTATCTATCTAGCAACTAAGTTAAACTTTAAACTACTTTAAACTACAAACTACTTTAAACTTTAAACTAATTTAAACTACAAACTAATTTATACTTTAAACTCGTTTAAACTATAAACTACTTTAAACTTCAAACTACTTTAAACTTCTTCAAACTTTCTGGTCCAAACTTTCACAAGCCAACTTAAAGTTTGTCTCGACGAACTTTTTCTAGTTAAGTTGGCTTGTGAAAGCCAACTTACTGAAATCCTATTTAAACTTATTATTATTATTAAGTTGGCTTGTGAGAGCCAACTTACTGAAATCCTATTTAAACTTATTATTATTATTATTATTATTATTATTATTATTCTTACTCTGAAATTTCTATATCTAACTCCTCCTAGAGCTTTTAAGCTACAGGCACCAAACTCGGCACAGACCTTCAGACTAATCCCGAATAGTGTGCTATATCTTTTCTAACTGATCGGACTTACGGTTTTCCCACAGCGGATGATCAAAAACTGGAAAAATTTCCTAAAAATGACGATCAAACTCGGAAAAAACTCCCATTGACTTAACATTGCGGAATGTTCAGAAATTCAAATTCCAACTGACATTTTCACACACACACACACACACACAAAAAGGGCCTGTCAGCCCTGCATCTCTCCCTCTCTCTCTCCCTCAGAGGATTTCTTTTATCAAGCAGCCAAAAAGTAATGACCTAAAATCTTCCTAGCCACACGCTAAAACATGCTAAAAGCGTCGTTAGCATCATGCTAACACATGCTAGCATTGACTAGCGAAGTGCTAAAACATGCTAAAAATGTGCTAGCATCATGCTAACACATGCTAGCATCGCCTAGCAAAGTGCTAAAAAATGCTAAAAGCGTGATAGCATCATGCTTAACACATGCTAGCATCGCTTAGCGAAGTCGCTAAAACATGCTAAAAGCGTGCTTAGCATTATGTTAACACATGCTAGCATCGCGTAGCAAGTGCTTAAAACATGCTTAGCATCGCCTAGCGAAGTGCTTAAAACATGCTAAAAA
>NW_026265520.1:70000-71897 GCF_025860055.1 Xyrauchen texanus | reverse complement strand
CCTAACCCTAACCCTAACCCTAACCCTAACCCTAACCCTAACCCTAACCCTAACCCTAACCCTAACCCTAACCCTAACCCTAACCCTAACCCTAACCCTAACCCTAACCCTAACCCTAACCCTAACCCTAACCCTAACCCTAACCCTAACCCTAACCCTAACCCTAACCCTAACCCTAACCCTAACCCTAACCCTAACCCTAACCCTAACCCTAACCCTAACCCTAACCCTAACCCTAACCCTAACCCTAACCCTAACCCTAACCCTAACCCTAACCCTAACCCTAACCCTAACCCTAACCCTAACCCTAACCCTAACCCTAACCCTAACCCTAACCCTAACCCTAACCCTAACCCTAACCCTAACCCTAACCCTAACCCTAACCCTAACCCTAACCCTAACCCTAACCCTAACCCTAACCCTAACCCTAACCCTAACCCTAACCCTAACCCTAACCCTAACCCCTAACCCTAACCCTAACCCTAACCCTAACCCTAACCCTAACCCTAACCCTAACCCTAACCCTAACCCTAACCCTAACCCTAACCCTAACCCTAACCCTAACCCTAACCCTAACCCTAACCCTAACCCTAACCCTAACCCTAACCCTAACCCTAACCCTAACCCTAACCCTAACCCTAACCCTAACCCTAACCCTAACCCTAACCCTAACCCTAACCCTAACCCTAACCCTAACCCTAACCCCTAACCCTAACCCTAACCCTAACCCTAACCCTAACCCTAACCCTAACCCTAACCCTAACCCTAACCCTAACCCTAACCCTAACCCTAACCCTAACCCTAACCCTAACCCTAACCCTAACCCTAACCCTAACCCTAACCCTAACCCCTAACCCTAACCCTAACCCTAACCCTAACCCTAACCCTAACCCTAACCCTAACCCTAACCCTAACCCTAACCCTAACCCTAACCCTAACCCTAACCCTAACCCTAACCCTAACCCTAACCCTAACCCTAACCCTAACCCTAACCCTAACCCTAACCCTAACCCTAACCCTAACCCTAACCCTAACCCTAACCCTAACCCTAACCCTAACCCTAACCCTAACCCTAACCCTAACCCTAACCCTAACCCTAACCCTAACCCTAACCCTAACCCTAACCCTAACCCTAACCCTAACCCTAACCCTAACCCTAACCCTAACCCTAACCCTAACCCTAACCCTAACCCTAACCCTAACCCTAACCCTAACCCTAACCCTAACCCTAACCCTAACCCTAACCCTAACCCTAACCCTAACCCTAACCCTAACCCTAACCCTAACCCTAACCCTAACCCTAACCCTAACCCTAACCCTAACCCTAACCCTAACCCTAACCCTAACCCTAACCCTAACCCTAACCCTAACCCTAACCCTAACCCTAACCCTAACCCTAACCCTAACCCTAACCCTAACCCTAACCCTAACCCTAACCCTAACCCTAACCCTAACCCTAACCCTAACCCTAACCCTAACCCTAACCCTAACCCTAACCCTAACCCTAACCCTAACCCTAACCCTAACCCTAACCCTAACCCCTAACCCTAACCCTAACCCTAACCCTAACCCCTAACCCTAACCCTAACCCTAACCCTAACCCTAACCCTAACCCTAACCCTAACCCTAACCCTAACCCTAACCCTAACCCTAACCCTAACCCTAACCCTAACCCTAACCCTAACCCTAACCCTAACCCTAACCCTAACCCTAACCCTAACCCTAACCCTAACCCTAACCCTAACCCTAACCCTAACCCTAACCCTAACCCTAACCCTAACCCTAACCCTAACCCTAACCCTAACCCTAACCCTAACCCTAACCCTAACCCTAACCCTAACCCTAACCCTAACCCTAACCCTAACCCTAACCCTAACCCTAACCCTAACCCTAACCC
>NW_026265520.1:50000-62500 GCF_025860055.1 Xyrauchen texanus | reverse complement strand
TCACTGGTAATCAGAAGGTTGCTGGTTCGATCCCCACAGCCACTACCATTGTGTCCTTGAGCAAGACACTTAATCCAAGTTGTCTCGGGAATTGTCCCTGTAATAAGTGCACTGTAAGTCGCTTTGGATAAAAGCGCCTGCCAAATGCATAAATGTAAATGTCAATTTCTGCTTGGCACCGCTGAGGTCACAAAAGAGCTGCCGCTAGCATGTCAGGGAGTCACTTTACCTGATCGAGCTCACTCACAGACTGTGTCTGACCACGATGGCTACCTGTCGGTGCATCACAAAATGGGTGGTTTTCATCCCTATATCCCATAACCTAACCTAACTTCTTAACATAACCAACTTCTAAGCTAATAAAAGTCAAATGTATCATCAAGGCACCATGCTTACGCAAATTAAGATTGCATCACTTTATTCATCTTTAACTGTAAACTTAACCAACTTCTGAACATGACACATTTCCAAACTAAATGCAAGTCACACTGATCAAAAAGACACAACATTTACACAATATAGAGCAAGTTAGACCGTAGGAGAAGTCTGTATTTGAGTCTAAATCAAAACTCTTAAGACCGATCGAGGACAAAGCCAATCAGACAGCTAGAGGATCACATATAGAACACGTATACAACGCTTTAAAAAAAAATCGGACCAACGGAACTAAAGTTAAAGAAGATGGCGTGTTTGCCATCGGTGGTTTCTATCCTCTGTCCTGCTCTGGCCTGACCGAGGGCTGCCACGGGCCCCTAAAACACTCCACTCAAACCTACGCCGATCGACTCCAACGCCCCCAAACGCCGCTCCTAGCACGGTCCCCCGACGCCACCGACGCCAGCGGGAAACCAACCACGCTGTCAAATTCGCTACAGCACGCACCATATATAATGCGGGCTATAGCGAAGCCCTCAGATCTCCGCGAGCCGCATCTCCCAGAGTCACGGGCCAATGCTGGTCTTCTCGGCAACCCCCAGGCCCACACCGCCAGCACCTTCAGAACAGCAGCCACCCACAGACAAACATTTTTCTATAGACTGACATTGTATGGACTGACGCCCAGCGGCGGGGCTAAGCTATTACCACGTGCTGGTGGTTGGGAGCAGAGGGATTCAAGCCTTTAAGTTGCATTTTTAAACTTTGAAGGGTCGTTACAAATGTAAATCTTTGTGCGCTCCCTAGACGCTTACAATTCGAGAGCCCGCTGGTGGATTGTTCCCTTCAATCGATTCCTTGAGTTTTCTTCAGTTGGTCTTAAAAAGGCTTTGAAGTGTGAAACCCGTCGCAAAACCACAAAGTTACAATTTTAACTCACTGGAGCCTCAGCCATTTCACGTGATCGCTATTTATTGTTATTATATTGTTTTTAAAGCTCCTCTTGTCACAATAAAATTCATCATCCCTTCACTTGTGAACTCATTTCTAAAATGCAACGGTTATCCTGCTTCATCAAGTTGGCAGAGGTGTGGACTCGAGTCGCGTGACTTGGACTTGACTTGGACTTGACTCGACTCGAGTCACTAATTTGATGACTTAGCACTTGACTCGATAGAATTAAAAAGACTTGCGACTCGACTTAGACTTTGACAGCAATGACCTGCAACTTGACTTGGACTTCAGCCGCCTGACTTGGAAATACTTATACTTTTTAAAACCAAAGATAAGAGTTGTATAATTAAAAATGTGCAGTAAATCAACGATTACTTCCCAAATAGACGATTCATTTGATTTTCAAATCTGCATTTCAACGCCCATATTCAACCAATCAGCTTCCACTGAAAGCTGGACCAAGTTTGAAGACTCAGCGCGCATTTAAGGACTAGGACACAGCAAAAATTATACCAAAGGTGATATAATTGGGATATATTGAATACAGCGTAAAGGCAACAAAAGGATTATGACATGTAGAACCTGTGGTTACAAAATTACAGACACCTCGTCGACAACGCCCAATTTTGTGAGGAATCTGAAAATCCACAGACAGAGGTAAGTTGATTTACAGGCTAACAAAGTCTCGCATATTGAACCGCAAACTTTTACTGCGGTCGGTAGCATTTAACGCTTTATAGCAATTGGTGTAATGGACAAAATCTTCCCGGTGTTTTATTACCCTGTTGTATGACCTCGATAAAGGAACGCCATTTATTGTGACCACACACGTTGGTGCTTTTTGAGCATAACTGGTTAAAATGTGCATGTAAACACACTCATTCTTTTATGGACGTGCTGGTCCTCTGTCACGCGCTTAGCTATATTTATTTAATTATATTGGTCGTGGTTCTAAAAATCACAAATCCGATCATTTACTCGGTTTATGCACTTTACAGTATAGAACTCAGATATGCAACTTAAATGTCTGCCCTTAGCCACTGCCTGGTAATATTTCAGATTTCACTCACCAGTTCAGCACGCTCAGCGCCCTTTCACAGCGTGTTTATAGTAAAAGTTTGGTTTGCCTTAATGTGTGTCCAAAGATAAGATCCATGTATCATCTTTATTACCCTCTTTGGTCTTTACGGTAGATATCGATAAAAAAAAAGAAAGATAAAATTAGATTTTAAATTAGAAACTTCTAGATAAAATTAGTATACATTTACTATAGTAATTAATACTCTGACACTAATTTGGGCAAAGCGCACTAATGACTTCTTTAAGACTTGAAGCTAAAAGTTGACGATTTGTAAATTGACTTGGACTTGACTTGGGACTTGCCTGCCTTGACTTGGGACTTGCCTGCCTTGACTTGGGACTTGCCTGCCTTGACTTGGGACTTCACTGACTTTAATGCAATGACTTGAGACTTACTTGTGACTTGGAAAACAATGACTTGGTCCCACCTCTGCAAGTTGGACACGTGGAGAGTTGCAATGTCAAGTCACTTTTTCTGGTTGACTGTAACTTCTATATTATGTCTTTGACGGGCATAAAAAACAAAAAATCATTGAAAAGTCAAAAAATGCTTTCATTGTTCAACCTTATATTATTTTTATTATTTATTATTATTTTTTGGCTGTTCATGTTCTGCAATTTTGGACACAATTTAATGTAAGACCTTGGCATGATTATTAATAAAAAAATAAATAAAAAAAAGTTATCTTTAAGGAAATCTGAATTGATGTGTTGTTATTGTAATCGATGACTCAGCTGATTGAACCGCTAATGGGCTTTATTGGATTTCGAGATTTCATTTCAAAGGGCAAAACGCTCCTAACAAGTGTGTCATCTCATTATCGTGGCAAGATTCGATGCCGTTTTTATTCTTAAAAGTTTTTCAAGTCCTTCGGTTATTTTCTGATGCATTTGTTTTTGGAACAATTTCTTTAATAGGCTATATTTACTGGACTCAAGTCTGCTCTGCTCGCAACACAATAATCTCCTCCTCACAAGCATGCCCCGATAAGTTTCATGAAATGATAATAATAATAAAGGATTGAGTTTATCCCACCCAACAATTCCTACAAAAACATTTCAGCGTTCTTGTGAAAAATGCGCTCATTACCACGCCTCCATTACAGTCGTATTCATGCAAATCTTAAAGGCGTGCATGTGACATTTTTAAACCACTCACAACCTACGTGCAAAAGACTCTTCTACCTTTTCAGCTTACATTTCCATTGCTCTCTTCTTCTGTTCATCTCTCCTCGTCACATGAATGCAGACGGAATTCTGAATTCGATGACACCAAGCTTGGCAAAATCGGACCGACCGGCCCTAAAGATTTATCTGTGAAACAATCCAGCCAATCAGATTCGATATGCAAATGAGGGTGGACATAATGAGGGTGGAAGTCGTTTTTACCTCTATACCTACAGACTTTTTAACCCCAGAGGGCTAGGGTTAGGGTCAACTAGTGATTTAACCCCAACTAACCCCAGCGGACTGGGGCTAACCCTAGTGGACTGATGGAGAATTACACTTTACTACTTACAAATTTAAACCTATGCAATATTTGAAGCAGTTTATTTTCAAAACATTTTGTTTTCTACAAAATATCCTTCTGTTATTTGTTTTTCATTTATTTCATTTTTGGAAACATATCTTTGATCAAATTAACTGACTCAAAAATACTCCTCACATACAAGTAAAAGAAATATTGTGAAATAATAATAATAATGATAAAAAAGTTTAAACATTATTTAAAAGCTTTATTAGTTAGTTAGTTAATTAGTTACATAGAGACACACAAAACCAGACACAGACAGACAGACAGACAGACTGATAGATAGACAGAGAGACAGACAGACAGATAGTCAAGTCAATTTTATTCAGATAGCCTTTCACAACACACATCGCTTCAAAGCAGCTTTACAGAAGATCAGCATTAACAGACGATAAAACTGTAATGTCGATGAATCATCATTGTGCAATTAGATAAAATACGATTCTTAATCGTGTTTAAAAATAATTAAATAATAATTGTATTAATAACCCCAGTGAGCAAGCTGTAGGCTTACTGTGGCAAGGAACACAAAACTCCATAAGATGTGGATTAATGGAGAAAAATAACCTTGGGAGAAACCAGACTTACTGTGGGGGCCAGTTCCCTCTGGCTAACATCATGAATATAATGTAAATATTACTTGTGTATAGTTAAAATCATGGTTTAAAATTATTAAACTAAGTAAGGGTTAAGGGTCATTGTTTAAACATTGATTGTGTTTGAACTGTAAGATTAATGACCACAGGCTTTGAAGTCCATCTAGATTAATTGCAGAAGTTCACATAGATGCAATTGTCCTTGTTAATTGGCTGATGAAGGCTTTTGTTGGCAATAGCTAGTCTATGCATTCCATTTCAAGATCGTAGTCCATCAATAGACCGAGGTGATGCAGGTTGGAGTTGGTATCAGTTCATCCTCTGAAGTCCATCATAATAGACCGAAGTGATGTTTGGCTGGCACCGGCTGCATTTAGTCATCATCATTCAGCTGACATGAAGCAGTGGAGTCCAACACTAAGCAGGAATGGTGCTGGATCCAGCCGAGTTCTGGTGACCTCAGGATAGGAGTCCCGAGGTTGAGACAAGGAAACAAATAAAAAGATGTAAGCATAGATGCCATAAAATGTATTGCAGAGTTAGAGATCATGATCACTGTTTCTGGTTCCGGGAGACCCAACTAAAGCAGCCTAATTGTGGGTTGGAGGATAAATTAGGTGTATGTCTGGCTAAATAGATGAGTCGTTAGTCTAGACTTAAACTGAGAGGGTGTGTCTGCATCTCGAACAGTGTTTGGGAGACTATTCCATAGTTTAGGAGCCAAATATGAAAAGGATCTACCTCCTTTGTGGATTTTGATATTCTAGGAACTATTAACAGGCCAGAATTTTGCGATCGTGAATGAACGTGATGGAATATAGCGTGACAGAAGATCATTTAAGTATCAGTGGAGCTAGACCATTCAAAGCTTTGTATGTAGTTAACAGAATTTTAAAATGCTGATGCATTTTGAACCAATTGAAGTTTATTTATTGATCTTGCTGGACATCCTCCCAGTAATGCATTACAATAATCTAGTCTTTAGGTCATGAGCTGATGAATTAGTTTTTCGGCATCAGCAACAGAGAGCATATGCCTTCATTTAGCACTATTTCTGAGGCGGAAGAATGCTGTGCTACAAACATCTGTAATTTGATTTTCAAAGGACAGATTGTATCAAACATAACACCTAAGTTTTTCACTGTTGAAGATGATGTAACAGAACATCCATCTAGAGTCAAATTATATTTTAGCTGCTTATTTTTAGAGGTTTTTGGTCCAATAATTAGAACCTCTGTTTTGTCAGAATTGAGTAGAAGGAAATTTCTGGCCATCCAATCTTTTATTTAATTGATACACTCTGCTAATTTTGAGAATTGTGAAATCTCATCAAGTTTTGAAGAAATATAAAGTTGTGTATCGTCAGCATAGCAGTGGAAACATATTCCACGATTCCTGATAATATCTCCCAGGGGAAGCATATACATGGAGAAAAGCAGAAGCCCTAAAACTGATCCCTGTGGCACTCCATATTTAACTTTTGTTTGGTTTGACGATTCCTCATTTACATAGACAAAGTGGTAGTGGTCTGCTAAATATGACCTAAACCATGCTAATGCAACTCCACAAATTCCAACATAATTCTCCAGCCTATTCAAGAGAATGTCGTGATCTATCGTGTCGAATGCAGCACTTAGATCTAAAACTACTAGAAGAGAAATGCAGCCGCGATCAGATGATAGATAGATAGATAGATAGATAGATAGATAGATAGATAGATAGATAGATAGATAGATAGATAGATAGATAGATAAGACAGATAGATAGAAAGAAAAGACAGACATATAGATAGACAGACAGACAGACAGACAGACAGACAGACAGACAGACAGATAGAATACATACATAGACAGACAGATAGACAAACAGACAGAGATAGATAGAAAAGACAGATAGACAGACAGATAGATAGATAAGACAGACAGACACAAAGACAGACTGACAGACAGATAGATAAGACAGATAGATAGAAAGAAAAGACAGACATATAGATAGACATATAGATAGACATATAGATAAACAGAAAGATAGACAGATAGATAGATAGATAGATAGATAGATAGATAGATAGATAGATAGATAGATAGATAGATAGATAGATAGATAGATAGATAGGATACATACATACATACATACATACATACATACATAGACAGACAGATAGACAGACAGACAGATAGATAGACAAAGAGACAGACAGTGAATAGATAGATAGACAGAGAGCGGAGAGAGACAAAAAGTGGTGTAACATGTGCTCTCTTAGGTTCATTAAAGACCAGAAGTGCTGCTGCATTCTGGATCATTTGGAGAGGTCTAATAGCACATGCAGGAAGGCCTGCAATGAGAGCGCTACAGTAGTCCAGTCTAGTTATGACAAGGCGACTGAACGAGCAGTTGTGTGGCATGTACAGAGAGGAAGGATCTTATCTTCCTGATATTGTCGAGTGTAAATCTACATGATCTTGCAGTCTTTGAAATGTGGTCAGTGAAATTTAGCTCATCATCAATGGTTACCCCTAGATTTCTGACCGCTTTGGAAGGTGAAACTGTAGTTGGACCCAGCTGCACGGTGATGTTGTGTTCAACAGCAGGGTTGGCTGGAAAGACAAGGAGTTCGGTCTTGGCTGAGTTGAGTTGAATGTGGTGTTCCTTCATCCAGGCTGAGATGTCTGCCAGACAGGCAGCTTATCTCGAGCAGTCACTGTGGTGTCGCTGGGCTGGAAAGACAAGTAGAGTTATGCGTCATCAGCATAGCTGATAGATAGATAGATAGATAGATAGATAGATAGATAGATAGATAGATAGATAGATAGATAGATAGATAGATAGATAGATAGATAGATAGACAGACAGACAAAGAGACAGACAGACAGACAGACAGACAGACAGACAGATAGATAGATAAGACAGATAGATAGAAAGAAAAGACAGACATATAGATAGACAGACAGACAGACAGACAGACAGATAGATAGATAGATAAGACAGATAGATAGAAAGAAAAGACAGACATATAGATAGACAGACAGACAGACAGACAGACAGACAGACAGATAGATAGAATACATACATAGACAGACAGATAGACAAACAGACAGAGATAGATAGAAAAGACAGACAGACAGACAGACAGACAGACAGATAGATAGATAGATAGATAAGACAGATAGATAGAAAGAAAAGACAGACATATAGATAGACAGACAGACAGACATATAGACAGACAGACAGACAGACAGATAGATAGATAGATAAGACAGATAGATAGAAAGAAAAGACAGACATATAGATAGACAGACAGACAGACAGACAGACAGACAGACAGATAGATAGAATACATACATAGACAGACAGATAGACAAACAGACAGAGATAGATAGAAAAGACAGATAGACAGACAGACAGATAGATAGATAAGACAGACAGACACAAAGACAGACTGACAGACAGATAGATAGAAAGAAAAGACAGACATATAGATAGACATATAGATAAACAGAAAGATAGACAGATAGACAGATAGATAGATAGATAGATAGATAGATAGATAGATAGATAGATAGATAGATAGATAGATAGATAGATAGATAGATAGATAGATAGATAGATAGATAGATAGGATACATACTTACATAAATACATACATAGACAGACAGATAGACAGACAGACAGATAGATAGACAAAGAGACAGACAGTGAATAGATAGATAGACAGAGAGTGGAGAGAGACAAAAAGTGGTGTAACATGTGCTCTCTTAGGTTCATTAAAGACCAGAAGTGCTGCTGCATTCTGGATCATTTGGAGAGGTCTAATAGCACATGCAGGAAGGCCTGCAATGAGAGCGTTACAGTAGTCCAGTCTAGTTATGACAAGGCGACTGAACGAGCAGTTGTGTGGCATGTACAGAGAGGAAGGATCTTATCTTCCTGATATTGTCGAGTGTAAATCTACATGATCTTGCAGTCTTTGAAATGTGGTCAGTGAAATTTAGCTCATCATCAATGGTTACCCCTAGATTTCTGACCGCTTTGGAAGGTGAAACTGTAGTTGGACCCAGCTGCACGGTGATGTTGTGTTCAACAGCAGGGTTGGCTGGAAAGACAAGGAGTTCGGTCTTGGCTGAGTTGAGTTGAATGTGGTGTTCCTTCATCCAGGCTGAGATGTCTGCCAGACAGGCAGCGATTCGAGCAGTCACTGTGGTGTCGTTGGGCTGGAAAGACAAGTAGAGTTGCGTGTCATCAGCATAGCTGATAGATAGATAGATAGATAGATAGATAGATAGATAGATAGATAGATAGATAGATAGATAGATAGATAGATAGATAGATAGATAGATAGATAGATAGATAGATAGATAGATAGACAGACAAAGAGACAGACAGACAGACAGACAGACAGACAGACAGACAGATAGATAGATAGACAGACAAAGAGACAGACAGACAGACAGACAGATAGATAGATAGATAGACAGACAAAGAGACAGACAGACAGACAGACAGACAGACAGATAGATAGATAGATAGATAGATAGATAGATAGATAGATAGATAGATAGATAGATAGATAGATAGATAGATAGATAGATAGATAGATAGATAGATAGATAGATAGACAGACAAAGAGACAGACAGACAGACAGACAGACAGACAGACAGATAGATAGATAGACAGACAAAGAGACAGACAGACAGACAGACAGACAGACAGACAGACAGATAGATAGATAGACAGACAAAGAGACAGACAGACAGACAGACAGACAGACAGACAGACAGATAGATAGATAGATAGACAGACAAAGAGACAGACAGACAGATATATAGATAGATAGATAGATAGATAGATAAGACAGACAAAGAGACAGACAGACAGACAGACAGACAGACAGACAGACAGACAGACAGACAGACAGATAGATAGATAGATAAGACAGACAGACAGATATTTAGGTAGATAGAAAGATAGATTTACGACTTGCAGATACAAATATATACACACATATACACATAGTGAATTTATTTTGATTAGTTATTTTTATATTTGTTAAACTAAATGTAATTATAGATTAAGGTGTAGTTCTTTTTTACACAGCCTCTGCTTTGGCAATACTGTATCGTTTATATTCATGCCAATAAAGACCCTTTGAATTGTATTGAATTGAATAGTGGACATATTGAAAACTGCACTGTGCAAAACTGCTAAAAAGTGGATATTTTAACAGAGAATCACAGACAGTTTCAATGCTGAACCTTTAGGGGCGTCCACGTGTTTTTAAACATGCAGATTTTATAAATAAATATATGGCCAGTTAAATGGACAGCCTTTGTGGTCTCTCATCCGTGTCTAGAAAAGCACTTCATAAATTAAATGAATTATTACTATTATTAATGTTATTATTAGTAGTATTATAGTTTTCTTGTTATTATCCTTATAAGTCCATCAATACAATTTTCTCGTGTTATTGTATAATTCCACCTGAATTATTCACTTTAATACTGTGCTTGCAAAATTTAGAATGACATTAAAAATCATTTCTGCAACAGTACATCTCAGATGTAAAAACTCTTTATCATTTGTGAGCACTTTTCCATAGACTCACATTGTATACCAGTGGGGAAACAATAAAGGGCCAAGGAGTACGTTTTAGGCCGCTGTGTTGGCTACTGAACGAGCGATCGTTCCCAAACTTTGCACACACAATCGGGGTCTTTCCACGAGAAACATATTACACTTTTGTGTGCCCAGGCCCAGGGGAACACATTTTATTACAGTAATAATATGCTTAATATAGTCTGATTCTATTAAGCCTCTGTTAAATGATTACATTTAAGGCCGCCGCGTTGGCTACTGAACGAGCGATCGTTCCCAAACTTTGCACACACAATCGGGGTCTTCCCACGAGAAACATATTACACTTTTGTGTGCCCAGCCCCATGGGAACCCGTTTTATTACAGTCAAAATATGCTTAATATAGTCGAGCCTATATAAAGCCTCTGTGAAAGGAGTACGTTTTAGGTCGGCGTGTTGGCTACTGAACGAGCTGATCGTTCCCAAACTTTGCACACGCTATCGGGGTCTTTCCACGAGAAACATATTACACTTTTGTGTGTCCCGCCCCAGGGGAACCCCTATTATTACCGTATAAATATGCTTAATATGGTCGGGCCAATATAAAGCCTCTGTGAAAGGAGCACGTTTTAGGCCGCCGTGTTGGCTACTGAACGAGCGATCGTTCCCAAACTTAGCACACGCTATCGGGGTCTTTCCACGAGAAACATATTACACTTTTGTGTGTCCCGCCCCAGTGGAACCGTTTTATTACATTTATGCTTAATATAGGCGGCATGCTTAATATGGAGTGGTGGTGGTGGTGTAGTGGACTAAAGCACATCACTGGTAATCAGAAGGTTGCTGGTTCGATCCCCACAGCCACTACCATTGTGTCCTTGAGCAAGACACTTAATCCAAGTTGCTCGGGGAATTGTCCCTGTAATAAGTGCACTGTAAGTCGCTTTGGATAAAAGCGTCTGCCAAATGCATAAATGTAAATGTCAATTTCTGCTTGGCACCGCTGAGGTCACAAAAGAGCTGCCGCTAGCATGTCAGGGAGTCACTTTACCTGATCGAGCTCACTCACAGACTGTGTCTGACCGCATGGCTACCTGTCGGTGCATCACAAAATGGGTGGTTTTCATCCCTATATCCCATAACCTAACCTAACTTCTTAACATAACCAACTTCTAAGCTAATAAAAGTCAAATGTATCATCAAGGCACCATGCTTACGCAAATTAAGATTGCATCACTTTATTCATCTTTAACTGTAAACTTAACCAACTTCTGAACATGACACATTTCCAAACTAAATGCAAGTCACACTGATCAAAAAGACACAACATTTACACAATATAGAGCAAGTTAGACCGTAGGAGAAGTCTGTATTTGAGTCTAAATCAAAACTCTTAAGACCGATCGAGGACAAAGCCAATCAGACAGCTAGAGGATCACATATAGAACACGTATACAACGTTTAAAAAAAAATCGGACCAACGGAACCAAAGTTAAAGAAGATGGCGTGTTTGCCATCGGTGGTTTCTATCCTCTGTCCTGCTCTGGCCTGACCGAGGGCTGCCACGGGCCCCGAAAACACTCCACTCAAACCTACGCCGATCGACTCCAAACGCCCCCAAACGCGCTCCTAGCACGGTCCCCGGACGCCACCGGACGCCAGCGGGAAACCAACCACGCTGTCAAATTCCGCTACAGCACGCACCATATATAATGCGGGCCATAGCGAAGCCCCGTATCTCCGCGAGCGTACCTCCCAGAGTCACGGGGCCAATGCTGGTCTTCTCGGCAACCCCAGGCCCACACCGCCAGCACCTTCAGAACAGCAGCCACCCACAGACAAACATTTTTCTATAGACTGACATTGTATGGACTGCCGCCCAGCGGCGGGGCCAAGCTATTACCACGTGCTGGTGGTTGGGAGCAGAGGGATTCAAGCCTTTAAGTTGCATTTTTAAACTTTGAAGGGTCGTTACAAATGTAAATCTTTGTGCGCTCCCTAGACGTTTACAATTCGAGAGCCCGCTGGTGGATTGTTCCCTTCAATCGATTCCTTGAGTTTTCTTCAGTTGGTCTTAAAAAGGCTTTGAAGTGTGAAAACCCGTCGCAAAACCACAAAGTTACAATTTTAACTCACTGGAGCCTCAGCCATTTCACGTGATCGCTATTTATTGTTATTATATTGTTTTTAAAGCTCCTCTTGTCACAATAAAATTCATCATCCCTTCACTTGTGAACTCATTTCTAAAATGCAACGGTTATCCGGCTTCATCAAGTTGGCAGAGGTGTGGACTCGAGTCGCGTGACTTGGACTTGACTTGGACTTGACTCGGACTCGAGTCACTAATTTGATGACTTGCGACTCGACTCGATAGAATTAAAAAGACTTGCG
>NW_026265520.1:42500-45000 GCF_025860055.1 Xyrauchen texanus | reverse complement strand
ATGAATTATTACTATTATTAATGTTATTATTAGTAGTATTATAGTTTTCTTGTTATTATCCTTATAAGTCCATCAATACAATTTTCTCGTGTTATTGTATAATTCCACCTGAATTATTCACTTTAATACTGTGCTTGCAAAATTTAGAATGACATTAAAAATCATTTCTGCAACAGTACATCTCACTTTTCCATAGACTCACATTGTATACCAGTGGGGAAACAATAAAGGGCCAAGGAGTACGTTTTAGGCAGCTGTGTTGGCTACTGAACGAGAAAACAAAAAATCATTGAAAAGTCAAAAAATGCTTTCATTGTTCAACCTTATATATAAATATTATTATTATTTTATTGTATTTTTTGGCTGTTCATGTTCTGCAATTTTGGACACAATTTAATGTAAGACCTTGGCATGATTATTAATAAAAAATAAATTAAAAAAAAATAAATAATCTTTAAGGAAATCTGAATTGATGTGTTGTTATTGTAATCGATGACTCAGCGATTGAACCGTGAATGGGCTTTACTGGATTTCATTTCAAAGGGCAAAACGCCCCTAACAAGTGTGTCATCTCAATATCGTGGCAAGATTTGATGCCGTTTTTATTCTTAAAAGTTTTTCAAGTCCTTCGGTTATTTTCTGATGCATTTGTTTTTGGAACAATTTCTTTAATAGGCTATATTTACTGGACTCAAGTCTGCTCTGCTCGCAACACAATAATCTCCTCCTCACAAGCATGCCCCGATAAGTTTCATGAAATGATAATAATAATAAAGGATTGAGTTTATCCCACCCAACAATTCCTACAAAAACATTTCAGCGTTCTTGTGAAAAATGCGTTCATTACCACGTCTCCATTACAGTCGTATTCATGCAAATCTTAAAGGCGTGCATGTGACATTTTTAAACCACTCACAACCTACGTGCAAAAGACTCTTCTACCTTTTCAGCGCTACATTTCCATTGCTCTCTTCTTCTGTTCATCTCTCCTCGTCACATGAATGCAGACGGAATTCTGAATTCGATGACACCAAGCTTAGCAAAATCGGACCGACCGTCCTAAAGATTTATCTGTGAAACAATCCAGCCAATCAGATTCGATATGCAAATGAGGGTGGACATAATGAGGGTGGAAGTCGTTTTTACCTCTATACCTAACCCTAACCCTAACCCTAACCCTAACCCTAACCTAACCCTAACCCCACCCCTAACCATAGCCACTTAACCCTGTCCCTAAACCTAACCCCACACCTAACCCTAACCACTTAACCCCACCCATAAACTTAAAGCATTTAGTCCTGACCTTAAACCTAACCCCCTAGCTCCACCCCTAAAATTAAACCCACATCTAACCCCACCCCTAACCCCAGACAGATAGATAGATAGATAGATAGATAGAGAGATAGATAGACAGAGAGAAAGATAGATAGACAGACAGACAGACAAATAAATAGATAGATAGTTAGATAGATAGATAGATAGATAGATAGATAGATAGATAAATAGACAGACAGATAGACAGACAGAAAGATAGATAGACAGACAGACAGACAGACAAATAAATAGATAGATAGATAGATACACAGAGAGACAGACAGAAGACAGACAGACAGACAGACAGACAGACAGACAGACAGACAGACAGACAGACAGACAGATAGATAGATAGATAGATAGATAGATAGATAGATAGATAGATAGATAGATAGATAGATAGAAAAGACAGACAGACAGACAGACAGACAGACAGATAGATAGATAGACAGACAGACAAATAAATAGATAGATAAATACACAGAGAGACAGACAGAAAACAGACAGACAGACAGACACACAGACACACAGACACATAGATAGATAGATAGATAGATAGATAGATAGATAGATAGATAGATAGATAGATAGATAGATAGATAGATAGATAGATAGATAGATAGATAGATAGATAGATAGATAGATAGATAGATAGATAGATAGATAGATAGATAGAAAAGGCAGACAGACACACATTAGATAGATAGATAGATAGATAGATAGATAGATAGATAGATAGATAGATAGATAGATAGATAGATAGATAGATAGATAGATAGATAGATAGATAGATAGATAGATAGATAGATAGATAGAAAAGACAGACAGATAAAGAGACAGACAGACAGACAGACAGATATTTAGGTAGATAGAAAGATAGATTTACGACTTGCAGATACAAATATATACACACATATACACATAGTGAATTTATTTTGATTAGTTATT
The DNA here is from genome assembly GCF_025860055.1 of Xyrauchen texanus. Classification (NCBI taxonomy): domain Eukaryota; kingdom Metazoa; phylum Chordata; class Actinopteri; order Cypriniformes; family Catostomidae; genus Xyrauchen; species Xyrauchen texanus. The sequence continues at coordinate 42,738 of NW_026265520.1, read as the reverse complement.
TTTATATTTGTTAAACTAAATGTAATTATAGATTAAGGTGTAGTTCTTTTTACACAGCCTCTGCTTTGGCAATACTGTATCGTTTATATTCATGCCAATAAAGACCCTTTGAATTGTATTGAATTGAATAGTGGACATATTGAAAACTGCACTGTGCAAAACTGCTAAAAAGTGGATATTTTAACAGAGAATCACAGACAGTTTCAATGCTGAACCTTTAGGGGCGTCCACGTGTTTT
>NW_026265520.1:0-37500 GCF_025860055.1 Xyrauchen texanus | reverse complement strand
CCCACGAGAAACATATTACACTTTTGTGTGCCCAGCCCCATGGGAACCCGTTTTATTACAGTCAAAATATGCTTAATATAGTCGAGCCTATATAAAGCCTCTGTGAAAGGAGTACGTTTTAGGCCGGCGTGTTGGCTACTGAACGAGCGATCGTTCCCAAACTTTGCACACGCTATCGGGGTCTTTCCACGAGAAACATATTACACTTTTGTGTGTCCCGCCCCAGGGGAACCCCTATTATTACCGTATAAATATGCTTAATATGGTCGGGCCAATATAAAGCCTCTGTGAAAGGAGCACGTTTTAGGCCGCCGTGTTGGCTACTGAACGAGCGATCGTTCCCAAACTTTGCACACGCTATCGGGGTCTTTCCACGAGAAACATATTACACTTTTGTGTGTCCCGCCCCAGTGGAACCGTTTTATTACATTTATGCTTAATATAGGCGGCATGCTTAATATGGAGTGGTGGTGGTGGTGTAGTGGACTAAAGCACATCACTGGTAATCAGAAGGTTGCTGGTTCGATCCCCACAGCCACTACCATTGTGTCCTTGAGCAAGACACTTAATCCAAGTTGCTCCGGGAATTGTCCCTGTAATAAGTGCACTGTAAGTCGCTTTGGATAAAAGCGTCTGCCAAATGCATAAATGTAAATGTCAATTTCTGCTTGGCACCGCTGAGGTCACAAAAGAGCTGCCGCTAGCATGTCAGGGAGTCACTTTACCTGATCGAGCTCACTCACAGACTGTGTCTGACCGCATGGCTACCTGTCGGTGCATCACAAAATGGGTGGTTTTCATCCCTATATCCCATAACCTAACCTAACTTCTTAACATAACCAACTTCTAAGCTAATAAAAGTCAAATGTATCATCAAGGCACCATGCTTACGCAAATTAAGATTGCATCACTTTATTCATCTTTAACTGTAAACTTAACCAACTTCTGAACATGACACATTTCCAAACTAAATGCAAGTCACACTGATCAAAAAGACACAACATTTACACAATATAGAGCAAGTTAGACCGTAGGAGAAGTCTGTATTTGAGTCTAAATCAAAACTCTTAAGACCGATCGAGGACAAAGCCAATCAGACAGCTAGAGGATCACATATAGAACACGTATACAACGTTTAAAAAAAAATCGGACCAACGGAACCAAAGTTAAAGAAGATGGCGTGTTTGCCATCGGTGGTTTCTATCCTCTGTCCTGCTCTGGCCTGACCGAGGGCTGCCACGGGCCCCGAAAACACTCCACTCAAACCTACGCCGATCGACTCCAAACGCCCCCAAACGCGCTCCTAGCACGGTCCCCGGGACGCCACCGGGACGCCAGCGGGAAACCAACCACGCTGTCAAATTCCGCTACAGCACGCACCATATATAATGCGGGCCATAGCGAAGCCCCGTATCTCCGCGAGCGTACCTCCCAGAGTCACGGGGCCAATGCTGGTCTTCTCGGCAACCCCAGGCCCACACCGCCAGCACCTTCAGAACAGCAGCCACCCACAGACAAACATTTTTCTATAGACTGACATTGTATGGACTGCCGCCCAGCGGCGGGGCCAAGCTATTACCACGTGCTGGTGGTTGGGAGCAGAGGGATTCAAGCCTTTAAGTTGCATTTTTAAACTTTGAAGGGTCGTTACAAATGTAAATCTTTGTGCGCTCCCTAGACGCTTACAATTCGAGAGCCCGCTGGTGGATTGTTCCCTTCAATCGATTCCTTGAGTTTTCTTCAGTTGGTCTTAAAAAGGCTTTGAAGTGTGAAAACCCGTCGCAAAACCACAAAGTTACAATTTTAACTCACTGGAGCCTCAGCCATTTCACGTATCGCTATTTATTGTTATTATATTGTTTTTAAAGCTCCTCTTGTCACAATAAAATTCATCATCCCTTCACTTGTGAACTCATTTCTAAAATGCAACGGTTATCCGGCTTCATCAAGTTGGCAGAGGTGTGGACTCGAGTCGCGTGACTTGGACTTGACTTGGACTTGACTCGGACTCGAGTCACTAATTTGATGACTTGCGACTCGACTCGATAGAATTAAAAAGACTTGCGACTCGACTTAGACTTTGACAGCAATGATTGCAACTTGACTTGGACTTCAGCCGTCTGACTTGGAAATACTTATACTTTTTAAAACCAAAGATAAGAGTTGTATAATTAAAAATGTGCAGTAAATCAACGATTAATTTCCCAAATAGACGATTCATTTGATTTTCAAATCTGCATTTCAACGCTCCATATTCAACCAATCAGCTTCCACGAAAGCTGGACCAAGTTTGAAGACCGCGGCAGCATTTAAGGACTAGGACACAGCAAAAATTATACCAAAGGTGATATAATTGGGATATATTGAATACAGCGTTAAAGGCAACAAAAGGATTGCGACATGTAGAACCTGTGGTTACAAAATTACAGACACCTCGTCGACAACGTCCAATTTTGTGAGGAATCTGAAAATCCACAGACAGAGGTAAGTTGATTTACAGGCTAACAAAGTCTGCATATTGAACCGCAAACTTTTACTGCGGTCGGTAGCATTTAACGTTTTATAGCAATTGGTGTAATGGACAAAATCTTCCCGGTGTTTTATTACCCTGTTGTATGACCTCGATAAAGGAACGCCATTTATTGTGACCACACACGTTGGTGCTTTTTGAGCATAACTGGTTAAAATGTGCATGTAAACACACTCATTCTTTTGCGGACGTGCTGGTCCTCTGTCACGCGTTTAGCTATATTTATTTAATTATATTGGTCGTGGTTCTAAAAATCACAAATCCGATCATTTACTCGGTTTGCGGCACTTTACAGTATAGAACTCGTATATGCAACTTAAATGTCTGCCCTTAGCCACTGCCTGGTAATATTTCAGATTTCACTCACCAGTTCAGCACGTTCAGCGTCCTTTCACAGCGTGTTTATAGTAAAAGTTTGGTTTGCCTTAATGTGTGTCCAAAGATAAGATCCATGTATCATCTTTATTACCCTCTTTGGTCTTTACGGGTAGATATCGATAAAAAAAAGAAAGATAAAATTAGATTTTAAATTAGAAACTTCTAGATAAAATTAGTATACATTTACTATAGTAATTAATACTCTGACACTAATTTGGGCAAAGCGCACTAATGACTTCTTTAAGACTTGAAGCTAAAAGTTGACGATTTGTAAATTGACTTGGACTTGACTTGGGACTTGCCTGCCTTGACTTGGGACTTGCCTGCCTTGACTTGGGACTTGCCTGCCTTGACTTGGGACTTCACTCGGGACTTTAATGCAATGACTTGAGACTTACTTGTGACTTGGAAAACAATGACTTGGTCCCACCTCTGCAAGTTGGACACGTGGAGAGTTGCAATGTCAAGTCACTTTTTCTGGTTGACTGTAACTTCTATATTATGTCTTTGACGGGCATAAAAAACAAAAAATCATTGAAAAGTCAAAAAATGCTTTCATTGTTCAACCTTATATTATTTTTATTATTTATTATTATTTTTTGGCTGTTCATGTTCTGCAATTTTGGACACAATTTAATGTAAGACCTTGGCATGATTATTAATAAAAAAAATAAATAAAAAAAAGTTATCTTTAAGGAAATCTGAATTGATGTGTTGTTATTGTAATCGATGACTCAGCGAGTGAACCGCGAATGGGCTTTATTGGATTTCGCAGATTTCATTTCAAAGGGCAAAACGCCCCTAACAAGTGTGTCATCTCATTATCGTGGCAAGATTCGATGCCGTTTTTATTCTTAAAAGTTTTTCAAGTCCTTCGGTTATTTTCTGATGCATTTGTTTTTGGAACAATTTCTTTAATAGGCTATATTTACTGGACTCAAGTCTGCTCTGCTCGCAACACAATAATCTCCTCCTCACAAGCATGCCCCGATAAGTTTCATGAAATGATAATAATAATAAAGGATTGAGTTTATCCCACCCAACAATTCCTACAAAAACATTTCAGCGTTCTTGTGAAAAATGCGTTCATTACCACGTCTCCATTACAGTCGTATTCATGCAAATCTTAAAGGCGTGCATGTGACATTTTTAAACCACTCACAACCTACGTGCAAAAGACTCTTCTACCTTTTCAGCGCTACATTTCCATTGCTCTCTTCTTCTGTTCATCTCTCCTCGTCACATGAATGCAGACGGAATTCTGAATTCGATGACACCAAGCTTGGCAAAATCGGACCGACCGTCCTAAAGATTTATCTGTGAAACAATCCAGCCAATCAGATTCGATATGCAAATGAGGGTGGACATAATGAGGGTGGAAGTCGTTTTTACCTCTATACCTACAGACTTTTTAACCCCAGAGGGCTAGGGGTTAGGGTCAACTAGTGATTTAACCCCAACTAACCCCAGCGGACTGGGGCTAACCCTAGTGGACTGATGGAGAATTACACTTTACTACTTACAAATTTAAACCTATGCAATATTTGAAGCAGTTTATTTTCAAAACATTTTGTTTTCTACAAAATATCCTTCTGTTATTTGTTTTTCATTTATTTCATTTTTGGAAACATATCTTTGATCAAATTAACTGGACTCAAAAATACTCCTCACATACAAGTAAAAGAAATATTGTGAAATAATAATAATAATGATAAAAAAGTTTAAACATTATTTAAAAGCTTTATTAGTTAGTTAGTTAATTAGTTACATAGAGACACACAAAACCAGACACAGACAGACAGACAGACAGACTGATAGATAGACAGAGAGACAGACAGACAGATAGTCAAGTCAATTTTATTCAGTATAGCGCCTTTCACAACACACATCGTTTCAAAGCAGCTTTACAGAAGATCAGCATTAACAGACGATAAAACTGTAATGTCGATGAATCATCATTGTGCAATTAGATAAAATACGATTCTTAATCGTGTTTAAAAATAATTAAATAATAATTGTATTAATAACCCCAGTGAGCAAGCTGTAGGCTGACTGTGGCAAGGAACACAAAACTCCATAAGATGTGGATTAATGGAGAAAAATAACCTTGGGAGAAACCAGACTTACTGTGGGGGCCAGTTCCCTCTGGCTAACATCATGAATATAATGTAAATATTACTTGTGTATAGTTAAAATCATGGTTTAAAATTATTAAACTAAGTAAGGGTTAAGGGTCATTGTTTAAACATTGATTGTGTTTGAACTGTAAGATTAATGACCACAGGCTTTGAAGTCCATCTAGATTAATTGCAGAAGTTCACATAGATGCAATTGTCCTTGTTAATTGGCTGATGAAGGCTTTTGTTGGCAATAGCTAGTCTATGCATTCCATTTCAAGATCGTAGTCCATCAATAGACCGAGGTGATGCAGGTTGGAGTTGGTATCAGTTCATCCTCTGAAGTCCATCATAATAGACCGAAGTGATGTTTGGCTGGCACCGGCTGCATTTAGTCATCATCATTCAGCGACATGAAGCAGTGGAGTCCAACACGAAGCAGGAATGGTGCTGGATCCAGCCGGTTCTGGTGACCTCAGGATAGGAGTCCCGAGGTTGAGACAAGGAAACAAATAAAAAGATGTAAGCATAGATGCCATAAAATGTATTGCAGAGTTAGAGATCATGATCACTGTTTCTGGTTCCGGAGACCCAACTAAAGCAGCCTAATTGTGGGTTGGAGGATAAATTAGGTGTATGTCTGGCTAAATAGATGAGTCGTTAGTCTAGACTTAAACTGAGAGGGTGTGTCTGCATCTCGAACAGTGTTTGGGAGACTATTCCATAGTTTAGGAGCCAAATATGAAAAGGATCTACCTCCTTTTGTGGATTTTGATATTCTAGGAACTATTAACAGGCCAGAATTTTGCGATCGTAATGAACGTGATGGAATATAGCGTGACAGAAGATCATTTAAGTACTGCGGAGCTAGACCATTCAAAGCTTTGTATGTAGTTAACAGAATTTTAAAATGCTGATGCATTTTGAACCAATTGAAGTTTATTTATTGATCTTGCTGGACATCCTCCCAGTAATGCATTACAATAATCTAGTCTTTAGGTCATGAGCGCATGAATTAGTTTTTCGGCATCAGCAACAGAGAGCATATGCCTTCATTTAGCACTATTTCTGAGGCGGAAGGATGCTGTGCTACAAACATCTGTAATTTGATTTTCAAAGGACAGATTGTATCAAACATAACACCTAAGTTTTTCACTGTTGAAGATGATGTAACAGAACATCCATCTAGAGTCAAATTATATTTTAGCGGCTTATTTTTAGAGGTTTTTGGTCCAATAATTAGAACCTCTGTTTTGTCAGAATTGAGTAGAAGGAAATTTCTGGCCATCCAATCTTTTATTTAATTGATACACTCTGCTAATTTTGAGAATTGTGAAATCTCATCAAGTTTTGAAGAAATATAAAGTTGTGTATCGTCAGCATAGCAGTGGAAACATATTCCACGATTCCTGATAATATCTCCCAGGGAAGCATATACATGGAGAAAAGCAGAAGCCCTAAAACTGATCCCTGTGGCACTCCATATTTAACTTTTGTTTGGTTTGACGATTCCTCATTTACATAGACAAAGTGGTAGTGGTCTGCTAAATATGACCTAAACCATGCTAATGCAACTCCACAAATTCCAACATAATTCTCCAGCCTATTCAAGAGAATGTCGTGATCTATCGTGTCGAATGCAGCACTTAGATCTAAAACTACTAGAAGAGAAATGCAGCCACGATCAGATGATAGATAGATAGATAGATAGATAGATAGATAGATAGATAGATAGATAGATAGATAGATAGATAGATAGATAGATAGATAGAAAAGACAGATATATAGATAGACAGACATATAGACAGACAGACAGACAGACAGATAGATAGATAGATAGATAAGACAGATAGATAGAAAGAAAAGACAGACATATAGATAGACAGACAGACAGACAGACAGACAGACAGACAGACAGACAGACAGAATACATACATAGACAGACAGATAGACAAACAGACAGAGATAGATAGAAAAGACAGATAGACAGACAGACAGATAGATAGATAAGACAGACAGACACAAAGACAGACTGACAGACAGATAAATAAGACAGATAGATAGAAAGAAAAGACAGACATATAGATAGACATATAGATAGACATATAGATAAACAGAAAGATAGACAGATAGATAGATAGATAGATAGATAGATAGATAGATAGATAGATAGATAGATAGATAGATAGATAGATAGATAGGATACATACATACATACATACATAGACAGACAGATAGACAGACAGACAGATAGATAGACAAAGAGACAGACAGTGAATAGATAGATAGACAGAGAGTGGAGAGAGACAAAAAGTGGTGTAACATGTGCTCTCTTAGGTTCATTAAAGACCAGAAGTGCTGCTGCATTCTGGATCATTTGGAGAGGTCTAATAGCACATGCAGGAAGGCCTGCAATGAGAGCGTTACAGTAGTCCAGTCTAGTTATGACAAGGCGACTGAACGAGCAGTTGTGTGGCATGTACAGAGAGGAAGGATCTTATCTTCCTGATATTGTCGAGTGTAAATCTACATGATCTTGCAGTCTTTGAAATGTGGTCAGTGAAATTTAGCTCATCATCAATGGTTACCCCTAGATTTCTGACCGTTTTGGAAGGTGAAACTGTAGTTGGACCCAGCTGCACGGTGATGTTGTGTTCAACAGCAGGGTTGGCTGGAAAGACAAGGAGTTCGGTCTTGGCTGAGTTGAGTTGAATGTGGTGTTCCTTCATCCAGGCTGAGATGTCTGCCAGACAGGCAGCGATTCGAGCAGTCACTGTGGTGTCGTTGGGCTGGAAAGACAAGTAGAGTTGCGTGTCATCAGCATAGCTGATAGATAGATAGATAGATAGATAGATAGATAGATAGATAGATAGATAGATAGATAGATAGATAGATAGATAGATAGATAGATAGATAGATAGATAGACAGACAAAGAGACAGACAGACAGACAGACAGACAGACAGACAGACAGACAGACAGATAGATAGACAGACAAAGAGACAGACAGACAGACAGACAGATAGATAGATAGATAGACAGACAGACAGACAGACAGACAGATAGATAGATAGATAGATAGACAGACAAAGACAGACAGACAGACAGACAGACAGACAGATAGATAGATAGACAGACAAAGAGACAGACAGACAGACAGACAGACAGACAGACAGATAGATAGATAGACAGACAAAGAGACAGACAGACAGACAGACAGACAGACAGATAGATAGATAGATAGATAGATAGATAGATAGATAGATAGATAGATAGATAGATAGATAGATAGATAGATAGATAGATAGATAGATAGATAGATAGATAAGACAGACAAAGAGACAGACAGACAGACAGACAGACAGACAGACAGACAGACAGATAGATAGATAGATAGATAGATAGATAGATAGATAGATAGATAGATAGATAGATAGATAGATAAGACAGACAGACAGATATTTAGGTAGATAGAAAGATAGATTTACGACTTGCAGATACAAATATATACACACATATACACATAGTGAATTTATTTTGATTAGTTATTTTTATATTTGTTAAACTAAATGTAATTATAGATTAAGGTGTAGTTCTTTTTTACACAGCCTCTGCTTTGGCAATACTGTATCGTTTATATTCATGCCAATAAAGACCCTTTGAATTGTATTGAATTGAATAGTGGACATATTGAAAACTGCACTGTGCAAAACTGCTAAAAAGTGGATATTTTAACAGAGAATCACAGACAGTTTCAATGCTGAACCTTTAGGGGCGTCCACGTGTTTTTAAACATGCAGATTTTATAAATAAATATATGGCCAGTTAAATGGACAGCCTTTGCGGTCTCTCATCCGTGTCTAGAAAAGCACTTCATAAATTAAATGAATTATTACTATTATTAATGTTATTATTAGTAGTATTATAGTTTTCTTGTTATTATCCTTATAAGTCCATCAATACAATTTTCTCGTGTTATTGTATAATTCCACCTGAATTATTCACTTTAATACTGTGCTTGCAAAATTTAGAATGACATTAAAAATCATTTCTGCAACAGTACATCTCAGATGTAAAAAACTCTTTATCATTTGTGAGCACTTTTCCATAGACTCACATTGTATACCAGTGGGGAAACAATAAAGGGCCAAGGAGTACGTTTTAGGCCGCTGTGTTGGCTACTGAATGAGCGATCGTTCCCAAACTTTGCACACACAATCGGGGTCTTTCCACGAGAAACATATTACACTTTTGTGTGCCCAGGCCCAGGGGAACACATTTTATTACAGTAATAATATGCTTAATATAGTCTGATTCTATTAAGCCTCTGTTAAATGATTACATTTAAGGTCACGCGTTGGCTACTGAACGAGCGATCGTTCCCAAACTTTGCACACACAATCGGGGTCTTCCCACGAGAAACATATTACACTTTTGTGTGCCCAGCCCCATGGGAACCCGTTTTATTACAGTCAAAATATGCTTAATATAGTCGAGCCTATATAAAGCCTCTGTGAAAGGAGTACGTTTTAGGCCGGCGTGTTGGCTACGAACGAGCGATCGTTCCCAAACTTTGCACACGCTATCGGGGTCTTTCCACGAGAAACATATTACACTTTTGTGTGTCCCGCCCCAGGGGAACCCCTATTATTACCGTATAAATATGCTTAATATGGTCGGGCCAATATAAAGCCTCTGTGAAAGGAGCACGTTTTAGGCCGCCGTGTTGGCTACTGAACGAGCGATCGTTCCCAAACTTAGCACACGCTATCGGGGTCTTTCCACGAGAAACATATTACACTTTTGTGTGTCCCGCCCCAGTGGAACCGTTTTATTACATTTATGCTTAATATAGGCGGCATGCTTAATATGGAGTGGTGGTGGTGGTGTAGTGGACTAAAGCACATCACTGGTAATCAGAAGGTTGCTGGTTCGATCCCCACAGCCACTACCATTGTGTCCTTGAGCAAGACACTTAATCCAAGTTGCTCCGGGAATTGTCCCTGTAATAAGTGCACTGTAAGTCGCTTTGGATAAAAGCGTCTGCCAAATGCATAAATGTAAATGTCAATTTCTGCTTGGCACCGCTGAGGTCACAAAAGAGCTGCCGCTAGCATGTCAGGGAGTCACTTTACCTGATCGAGCTCACTCACAGACTGTGTCTGACCGCATGGCTACCTGTCGGTGCATCACAAAATGGGTGGTTTTCATCCCTATATCCCATAACCTAACCTAACTTCTTAACATAACCAACTTCTAAGCTAATAAAAGTCAAATGTATCATCAAGGCACCATGCTTACACAAATTAAGATTGCATCACTTTATTCATCTTTAACTGTAAACTTAACCAACTTCTGAACATGACACATTTCCAAACTAAATGCAAGTCACACTGATCAAAAAGACACAACATTTACACAATATAGAGCAAGTTAGACCGTAGGAGAAGTCTGTATTTGAGTCTAAATCAAAACTCTTAAGACCGATCGAGGACAAAGCCAATCAGACAGCTAGAGGATCACATATAGAACACGTATACAACGTTTAAAAAAAAATCGGACCAACGGAACCAAAGTTAAAGAAGATGGCGTGTTTGCCATCGGTGGTTTCTATCCTCTGTCCTGCTCTGGCCTGACCGAGGGCTGCCACGGGCCCCGAAAACACTCCACTCAAACCTACGCCGATCGACTCCAAACGCCCCCAAACGCGCTCCTAGCACGGTCCCCGGACGCCACCGGGACGCCAGCGGGAAACCAACCACGCTGTCAAATTCCGCTACAGCACGCACCATATATAATGCGGGCCATAGCGAAGCCCCGTATCTCCGCGAGCGTACCTCCCAGAGTCACGGGGCCAATGCTGGTCTTCTCGGCAACCCCCAGGCCCACACCGCCAGCACCTTCAGAACAGCAGCCACCCACAGACAAACATTTTTCTATAGACTGACATTGTATGGACTGACGCCCAGCGGCGGGGCCAAGCTATTACCACGTGCTGGTGGTTGGGAGCAGAGGGATTCAAGCCTTTAAGTTGCATTTTTAAACTTTGAAGGGTCGTTACAAATGTAAATCTTTGTGCGCTCCCTAGACGCTTACAATTCGAGAGCCCGCTGGTGGATTGTTCCCTTCAATCGATTCCTTGAGTTTTCTTCAGTTGGTCTTAAAAAGGCTTTGAAGTGTGAAAACCCGTCGCAAAACCACAAAGTTACAATTTTAACTCACTGGAGCCTCAGCCATTTCACGTATCGCTATTTATTGTTATTATATTGTTTTTAAAGCTCCTCTTGTCACAATAAAATTCATCATCCCTTCACTTGTGAACTCATTTCTAAAATGCAACGGTTATCCGGCTTCATCAAGTTGGCAGAGGTGTGGACTCGAGTCGCGTGACTTGGACTTGACTTGGACTTGACTCGGACTCGAGTCACTAATTTGATGACTTGCGACTCGACTCGATAGAATTAAAAAAGACTTGCGACTCGACTTAGACTTTGACAGCAATGATTGCAACTTGACTTGGACTTCAGCCGTCTGACTTGGAAATACTTATACTTTTTAAAACCAAAGATAAGAGTTGTATAATTAAAAAATGTGCAGTAAATCAACGATTAATTTCCCAAATAGACGATTCATTTGATTTTCAAATCTGCATTTCAACGCTCCATATTCAACCAATCAGCTTCCACGAAAGCTGGACCAAGTTTGAAGACCGCGGCGCGCATTTAAGGACTAGGACACAGCAAAAATTATACCAAAGGTGATATAATTGGGATATATTGAATACAGCGTTAAAGGCAACAAAAGGATTGCGACATGTAGAACCTGTGGTTACAAAATTACAGACACCTCGTCGACAACGTCCAATTTTGTGAGGAATCTGAAAATCCACAGACAGAGGTAAGTTGATTTACAGGCTAACAAAGTCTGCATATTGAACCGCAAACTTTTACTGCGGTCGGTAGCATTTAACGCTTTATAGCAATTGGTGTAATGGACAAAATCTTCCCGGTGTTTTATTACCCTGTTGTATGACCTCGATAAAGGAACGCCATTTATTGTGACCACACACGTTGGTGCTTTTTGAGCATAACTGGTTAAAATGTGCATGTAAACACACTCATTCTTTTGCGGACGTGCTGGTCCTCTGTCACGCGTTTAGCTATATTTATTTAATTATATTGGTCGTGGTTCTAAAAATCACAAATCCGATCATTTACTCGGTTTGCGGCACTTTACAGTATAGAACTCAGTATATGCAACTTAAATGTCTGCCCTTAGCCACTGCCTGGTAATATTTCAGATTTCACTCACCAGTTCAGCACGTTCAGCGTCCTTTCACAGCGTGTTTATAGTAAAAGTTTGGTTTGCCTTAATGTGTGTCCAAAGATAAGATCCATGTATCATCTTTATTACCCTCTTTGGTCTTTACGGGTAGATATCGATAAAAAAAAAGAAAGATAAAATTAGATTTTAAATTAGAAACTTCTAGATAAAATTAGTATACATTTACTATAGTAATTAATACTCTGACACTAATTTGGGCAAAGCGCACTAATGACTTCTTTAAGACTTGAAGCTAAAAGTTGACGATTTGTAAATTGACTTGGACTTGACTTGGGACTTGCCTGCCTTGACTTGGGACTTGCCTGCCTTGACTTGGGACTTGCCTGCCTTGACTTGGGACTTCACTGGACTTTAATGCAATGACTTGAGACTTACTTGTGACTTGGAAAACAATGACTTGGTCCCACCTCTGCAAGTTGGACACGTGGAGAGTTGCAATGTCAAGTCACTTTTTCTGGTTGACTGTAACTTCTATATTATGTCTTTGACGGGCATAAAAAACAAAAAATCATTGAAAAGTCAAAAAATGCTTTCATTGTTCAACCTTATATTATTTTTATTATTTATTATTATTTTTTGGCTGTTCATGTTCTGCAATTTTGGACACAATTTAATGTAAGACCTTGGCATGATTATTAATAAAAAAAATAAATAAAAAAAAGTTATCTTTAAGGAAATCTGAATTGATGTGTTGTTATTGTAATCGATGACTCAGCGAGTGAACCGCGAATGGGCTTTATTGGATTTCGCAGATTTCATTTCAAAGGGCAAAACGCCCCTAACAAGTGTGTCATCTCATTATCGTGGCAAGATTCGATGCCGTTTTTATTCTTAAAAGTTTTTCAAGTCCTTCGGTTATTTTCTGATGCATTTGTTTTGGAACAATTTCTTTAATAGGCTATATTTACTGGACTCAAGTCTGCTCTGCTCGCAACACAATAATCTCCTCCTCACAAGCATGCCCCGATAAGTTTCATGAAATGATAATAATAATAAAGGATTGAGTTTATCCCACCCAACAATTCCTACAAAAACATTTCAGCGTTCTTGTGAAAAATGCGTTCATTACCACGTCTCCATTACAGTCGTATTCATGCAAATCTTAAAGGCGTGCATGTGACATTTTTAAACCACTCACAACCTACGTGCAAAAGACTCTTCTACCTTTTCAGCGCTACATTTCCATTGCTCTCTTCTTCTGTTCATCTCTCCTCGTCACATGAATGCAGACGGAATTCTGAATTCGATGACACCAAGCTTGGCAAAATCGGACCGACCGTCCTAAAGATTTATCTGTGAAACAATCCAGCCAATCAGATTCGATATGCAAATGAGGGTGGACATAATGAGGGTGGAAGTCGTTTTTACCTCTATACCTACAGACTTTTTAACCCCAGAGGGCTAGGGGTTAGGGTCAACTAGTGATTTAACCCCAACTAACCCCAGCGGACTGGGGCTAACCCTAGTGGACTGATGGAGAATTACACTTTACTACTTACAAATTTAAACCTATGCAATATTTGAAGCAGTTTATTTTCAAAACATTTTGTTTTCTACAAAATATCCTTCTGTTATTTGTTTTTCATTTATTTCATTTTTGGAAACATATCTTTGATCAAATTAACTGGACTCAAAAATACTCCTCACATACAAGTAAAAGAAATATTGTGAAATAATAATAATAATGATAAAAAAGTTTAAACATTATTTAAAAGCTTTATTAGTTAGTTAGTTAATTAGTTACATAGAGACACACAAAACCAGACACAGACAGACAGACAGACAGACTGATAGATAGACAGAGAGACAGACAGACAGATAGTCAAGTCAATTTTATTCAGTATAGCGCCTTTCACAACACACATCGTTTCAAAGCAGCTTTACAGAAGATCAGCATTAACAGACGATAAAACTGTAATGTCGATGAATCATCATTGTGCAATTAGATAAAATACGATTCTTAATCGTGTTTAAAAATAATTAAATAATAATTGTATTAATAACCCCAGTGAGCAAGCTGTAGGCTGACTGTGGCAAGGAACACAAAACTCCATAAGATGTGGATTAATGGAGAAAAATAACCTTGGGAGAAACCAGACTTACTGTGGGGGCCAGTTCCCTCTGGCTAACATCATGAATATAATGTAAATATTACTTGTGTATAGTTAAAATCATGGTTTAAAATTATTAAACTAAGTAAGGGTTAAGGGTCATTGTTTAAACATTGATTGTGTTTGAACTGTAAGATTAATGACCACAGGCTTTGAAGTCCATCTAGATTAATTGCAGAAGTTCACATAGATGCAATTGTCCTTGTTAATTGGCTGATGAAGGCTTTTGTTGGCAATAGCTAGTCTATGCATTCCATTTCAAGATCGTAGTCCATCAATAGACCGAGGTGATGCAGGTTGGAGTTGGTATCAGTTCATCCTCTGAAGTCCATCATAATAGACCGAAGTGATGTTTGGCTGGCACCGGCTGCATTTAGTCATCATCATTCAGCGACATGAAGCAGTGGAGTCCAACACGAAGCAGGAATGGTGCTGGATCCAGCCGGTTCTGGTGACCTCAGGATAGGAGTCCCGAGGTTGAGACAAGGAAACAAATAAAAAGATGTAAGCATAGATGCCATAAAATGTATTGCAGAGTTAGAGATCATGATCACTGTTTCTGGTTCCGGGAGACCCAACTAAAGCAGCCTAATTGTGGGTTGGAGGATAAATTAGGTGTATGTCTGGCTAAATAGATGAGTCGTTAGTCTAGACTTAAACTGAGAGGGTGTGTCTGCATCTCGAACAGTGTTTGGGAGACTATTCCATAGTTTAGGAGCCAAATATGAAAAGGATCTACCTCCTTTTGTGGATTTTGATATTCTAGGAACTATTAACAGGCCAGAATTTTGCGATCGTAATGAACGTGATGGAATATAGCGTGACAGAAGATCATTTAAGTACTGCGGAGCTAGACCATTCAAAGCTTTGTATGTAGTTAACAGAATTTTAAAATGCTGATGCATTTTGAACCAATTGAAGTTTATTTATTGATCTTGCTGGACATCCTCCCAGTAATGCATTACAATAATCTAGTCTTTAGGTCATGAGCGCATGAATTAGTTTTTCGGCATCAGCAACAGAGAGCATATGCCTTCATTTAGCACTATTTCTGAGGCGGAAGAATGCTGTGCTACAAACATCTGTAATTTGATTTTCAAAGGACAGATTGTATCAAACATAACACCTAAGTTTTTCACTGTTGAAGATGATGTAACAGAACATCCATCTAGAGTCAAATTATATTTTAGCGGCTTATTTTTAGAGGTTTTTGGTCCAATAATTAGAACCTCTGTTTTGTCAGAATTGAGTAGAAGGAAATTTCTGGCCATCCAATCTTTTATTTAATTGATACACTCTGCTAATTTTGAGAATTGTGAAATCTCATCAAGTTTTGAAGAAATATAAAGTTGTGTATCGTCAGCATAGCAGTGGAAACATATTCCACGATTCCTGATAATATCTCCCAGGGGAAGCATATACATGGAGAAAAGCAGAAGCCCTAAAACTGATCCCTGTGGCACTCCATATTTAACTTTTGTTTGGTTTGACGATTCCTCATTTACATAGACAAAGTGGTAGTGGTCTGCTAAATATGACCTAAACCATGCTAATGCAACTCCACAAATTCCAACATAATTCTCCAGCCTATTCAAGAGAATGTCGTGATCTATCGTGTCGAATGCAGCACTTAGATCTAAAACTACTAGAAGAGAAATGCAGCCGCGATCAGATGATAGATAGATAGATAGATAGATAGATAGATAGATAGATAGATAGATAGATAGATAGATAGATAGATAAGACAGATAGATAGAAAGAAAAGACAGACATATAGATAGACAGACAGACAGACAGACAGACAGACAGACAGACAGACAGATAGAATACATACATAGACAGACAGATAGACAAACAGACAGAGATAGATAGAAAAGACAGATAGACAGACAGATAGATAGATAAGACAGACAGACACAAAGACAGACTGACAGACAGATAGATAAGACAGATAGATAGAAAGAAAAGACAGACATATAGATAGACATATAGATAAACAGAAAGATAGACAGATAGATAGATAGATAGATAGATAGATAGATAGATAGATAGATAGATAGATAGATAGATAGATAGATAGATAGATAGATAGGATACATACATACATACATACATACATACATAGACAGACAGATAGACAGACAGACAGATAGATAGACAAAGAGACAGACAGTGAATAGATAGATAGACAGAGAGCGGAGAGAGACAAAAAGTGGTGTAACATGTGCTCTCTTAGGTTCATTAAAGACCAGAAGTGCTGCTGCATTCTGGATCATTTGGAGAGGTCTAATAGCACATGCAGGAAGGCCTGCAATGAGAGCGTTACAGTAGTCCAGTCTAGTTATGACAAGGCGACTGAACGAGCAGTTGTGTGGCATGTACAGAGAGGAAGGATCTTATCTTCCTGATATTGTCGAGTGTAAATCTACATGATCTTGCAGTCTTTGAAATGTGGTCAGTGAAATTTAGCTCATCATCAATGGTTACCCCTAGATTTCTGACCGTTTTGGAAGGTGAAACTGTAGTTGGACCCAGCTGCACGGTGATGTTGTGTTCAACAGCAGGGTTGGCTGGAAAGACAAGGAGTTCGGTCTTGGCTGAGTTGAGTTGAATGTGGTGTTCCTTCATCCAGGCTGAGATGTCTGCCAGACAGGCAGCGATTCGAGCAGTCACTGTGGTGTCGTTGGGCTGGAAAGACAAGTAGAGTTACGTGTCATCAGCATAGCTGATAGATAGATAGATAGATAGATAGATAGATAGATAGATAGATAGATAGATAGATAGATAGATAGATAGATAGATAGATAGATAGATAGATAGATAGATAGATAGACAGACAGACAGACAGACAGACAGACAGACAGACAGACAGATAGATAGATAGATAAGACAGATAGATAGAAAGAAAAGACAGACATATAGATAGACAGACAGACAGACAGACAGACAGACAGACAGATAGATAGATAAGACAGATAGATAGAAAGAAAAGACAGACATATAGATAGACAGACAGACAGACAGACAGACAGACAGACAGATAGATAGATAGAATACATACATAGACAGACAGATAGACAAACAGACAGAGATAGATAGAAAAGACAGACAGACAGACAGACAGACAGATAGATAGATAGATAAGACAGATAGATAGAAAGAAAAGACAGACATATAGATAGACAGACAGACAGACATATAGACAGACAGACAGACAGACAGATAGATAGATAGATAAGACAGATAGATAGAAAGAAAAGACAGACATATAGATAGACAGACAGACAGACAGACAGACAGACAGACAGATAGATAGAATACATACATAGACAGACAGATAGACAAACAGACAGAGATAGATAGAAAAGACAGATAGACAGACAGACAGATAGATAGATAAGACAGACAGACACAAAGACAGACTGACAGACAGATAGATAGAAAGAAAAGACAGACATATAGATAGACATATAGATAAACAGAAAGATAGACAGATAGACAGATAGATAGATAGATAGATAGATAGATAGATAGATAGATAGATAGATAGATAGATAGATAGATAGATAGATAGATAGATAGATAGGATACATACTTACATAAATACATACATAGACAGACAGATAGACAGACAGACAGATAGATAGACAAAGAGACAGACAGTGAATAGATAGATAGACAGAGAGTGGAGAGAGACAAAAAGTGGTGTAACATGTGCTCTCTTAGGTTCATTAAAGACCAGAAGTGCTGCTGCATTCTGGATCATTTGGAGAGGTCTAATAGCACATGCAGGAAGGCCTGCAATGAGAGCGTTACAGTAGTCCAGTCTAGTTATGACAAGGCGACTGAACGAGCAGTTGTGTGGCATGTACAGAGAGGAAGGATCTTATCTTCCTGATATTGTCGAGTGTAAATCTACATGATCTTGCAGTCTTTGAAATGTGGTCAGTGAAATTTAGCTCATCATCAATGGTTACCCCTAGATTTCTGACCGTTTTGGAAGGTGAAACTGTAGTTGGACCCAGCTGCACGGTGATGTTGTGTTCAACAGCAGGGTTGGCTGGAAAGACAAGGAGTTCGGTCTTGGCTGAGTTGAGTTGAATGTGGTGTTCCTTCATCCAGGCTGAGATGTCTGCCAGACAGGCAGCGATTCGAGCAGTCACTGTGGTGTCGTTGGGCTGGAAAGACAAGTAGAGTTACGTGTCATCAGCATAGCTGATAGATAGATAGATAGATAGATAGATAGATAGATAGATAGATAGATAGATAGATAGATAGATAGATAGATAGATAGATAGATAGATAGATAGATAGATAGATAGATAGATAGACAGACAAAGAGACAGACAGACAGACAGACAGACAGACAGATAGATAGATAGACAGACAAAGAGACAGACAGACAGACAGACAGATAGATAGACAGATAGATAGACAGACAGACAGACAGACAGACAGACAGACAGATAGATAGATAGATAGATAGATAGACAGACAAAGAGACAGACAGACAGACAGATAGATAGATAGACAGACAAAGAGACAGACAGACAGACAGACAGACAGACAGATAGATAGACAGACAAAGAGACAGACAGACAGACAGACAGACAGACAGATAGATAGATAGACAGACAGATAGACAGACAGACAGATAGATAGATAGATAGATAGATAGATAGATAGATAGATAGATAAGACAGACAAAGAGACAGACAGACAGACAGACAGACAGACAGACAGACAGACAGATAGATAGATAGATAAGACAGACAGACAGATATTTAGGTAGATAGAAAGATAGATTTACGACTTGCAGATACAAATATATACACACATATACACATAGTGAATTTATTTTGATTAGTTATTTTTATATTTGTTAAACTAAATGTAATTATAGATTAAGGTGTAGTTCTTTTTACACAGCCTCTGCTTTGGCAATACTGTATCGTTTATATTCATGCCAATAAAGACCCTTTGAATTGTATTGAATTGAATAGTGGACATATTGAAAACTGCACTGTGCAAAACTGCTAAAAAGTGGATATTTTAACAGAGAATCACAGACAGTTTCAATGCTGAACCTTTAGGGGCGTCCACGTGTTTTTAAACATGCAGATTTTATAAATAAATATATGGCCAGTTAAATGGACAGCCTTTGCGGTCTCTCATCCGTGTCTAGAAAAGCACTTCATAAATTAAATGAATTATTACTATTATTAATGTTATTATTAGTAGTATTATAGTTTTCTTGTTATTATCCTTATAAGTCCATCAATACAATTTTCTCGTGTTATTGTATAATTCCACCTGAATTATTCACTTTAATACTGTGCTTGCAAAATTTAGAATGACATTAAAAATCATTTCTGCAACAGTACATCTCAGATGTAAAAACTCTTTATCATTTGTGAGCACTTTTCCATAGACTCACATTGTATACCAGTGGGGAAACAATAAAGGGCCAAGGAGTACGTTTTAGGCCGCTGTGTTGGCTACTGAACGAGCGATCGTTCCCAAACTTTGCACACACAATCGGGGTCTTTCCACGAGAAACATATTACACTTTTGTGTGCCCAGGCCCAGGGGAACACATTTTATTACAGTAATAATATGCTTAATATAGTCTGATTCTATTAAGCCTCTGTTAAATGATTACATTTAAGGCCGCCGCGTTGGCTACTGAACGAGCGATCGTTCCCAAACTTTGCACACACAATCGGGGTCTTCCCACGAGAAACATATTACACTTTTGTGTGCCCAGCCCCATGGGAACCCGTTTTATTACAGTCAAAATATGCTTAATATAGTCGAGCCTATATAAAGCCTCTGTGAAAGGAGTACGTTTTAGGCCGGCGTGTTGGCTACTGAACGAGCGATCGTTCCCAAACTTTGCACACGCTATCGGGGTCTTTCCACGAGAAACATATTACACTTTTGTGTGTCCCGCCCCAGGGGAACCCCTATTATTACCGTATAAATATGCTTAATATGGTCGGGCCAATATAAAGCCTCTGTGAAAGGAGCACGTTTTAGGCCGCCGTGTTGGCTACTGAACGAGCGATCGTTCCCAAACTTTGCACACGCTTATCGGGGTCTTTCCACGAGAAACATATTACACTTTTGTGTGTCCCGCCCCAGTGGAACCGTTTTATTACATTTATGCTTAATATAGGCGGCATGCTTAATATGGAGTGGTGGTGGTGGTGTAGTGGACTAAAGCACATCACTGGTAATCAGAAGGTTGCTGGTTCGATCCCCACAGCCACTACCATTGTGTCCTTGAGCAAGACACTTAATCCAAGTTGCTCCGGGAATTGTCCCTGTAATAAGTGCACTGTAAGTCGCTTTGGATAAAAGCGTCTGCCAAATGCATAAATGTAAATGTCAATTTCTGCTTGGCACCGCTGAGGTCACAAAAGAGCTGCCGCTAGCATGTCAGGGAGTCACTTTACCTGATCGAGCTCACTCACAGACTGTGTCTGACCGCATGGCTACCTGTCGGTGCATCACAAAATGGGTGGTTTTCATCCCTATATCCCATAACCTAACCTAACTTCTTAACATAACCAACTTCTAAGCTAATAAAAGTCAAATGTATCATCAAGGCACCATGCTTACGCAAATTAAGATTGCATCACTTTATTCATCTTTAACTGTAAACTTAACCAACTTCTGAACATGACACATTTCCAAACTAAATGCAAGTCACACTGATCAAAAAGACACAACATTTACACAATATAGAGCAAGTTAGACCGTAGGAGAAGTCTGTATTTGAGTCTAAATCAAAACTCTTAAGACCGATCGAGGACAAAGCCAATCAGACAGCTAGAGGATCACATATAGAACACGTATACAACGTTTAAAAAAAAATCGGACCAACGGAACCAAAGTTAAAGAAGATGGCGTGTTTGCCATCGGTGGTTTCTATCCTCTGTCCTGCTCTGGCCTGACCGAGGGCTGCCACGGGCCCCGAAAACACTCCACTCAAACCTACGCCGATCGACTCCAAACGCCCCCAAACGCGCTCCTAGCACGGTCCCCCGGACGCCACCGGACGCCAGCGGGAAACCAACCACGCTGTCAAATTCCGCTACAGCACGCACCATATATAATGCGGGCCATAGCGAAGCCCCGTATCTCCGCGAGCGTACCTCCCAGAGTCACGGGGCCAATGCTGGTCTTCTCGGCAACCCCAGGCCCACACCGCCAGCACCTTCAGAACAGCAGCCACCCACAGACAAACATTTTTCTATAGACTGACATTGTATGGACTGCCGCCCAGCGGCGGGGCCAAGCTATTACCACGTGCTGGTGGTTGGGAGCAGAGGGATTCAAGCCTTTAAGTTGCATTTTTAAACTTTGAAGGGTCGTTACAAATGTAAATCTTTGTGCGCTCCCTAGACGTTTACAATTCGAGAGCCCGCTGGTGGATTGTTCCCTTCAATCGATTCCTTGAGTTTTCTTCAGTTGGTCTTAAAAAGGCTTTGAAGTGTGAAAACCCGTCGCAAAACCACAAAGTTACAATTTTAACTCACTGGAGCCTCAGCCATTTCACGTATCGCTATTTATTGTTATTATATTGTTTTTAAAGCTCCTCTTGTCACAATAAAATTCATCATCCCTTCACTTGTGAACTCATTTCTAAAATGCAACGGTTATCCGGCTTCATCAAGTTGGCAGAGGTGTGGACTCGAGTCGCGTGACTTGGACTTGACTTGGACTTGACTCGGACTCGAGTCACTAATTTGATGACTTGCGACTCGACTCGATAGAATTAAAAAAGACTTGCGACTCGACTTAGACTTTGACAGCAATGATTGCAACTTGACTTGGACTTCAGCCGTCTGACTTGGAAATACTTATACTTTTTAAAACCAAAGATAAGAGTTGTATAATTAAAAATGTGCAGTAAATCAACGATTAATTTCCCAAATAGACGATTCATTTGATTTTCAAATCTGCATTTCAACGCTCCATATTCAACCAATCAGCTTCCACGAAAGCTGGACCAAGTTTGAAGATCACGGCGCGCATTTAAGGACTAGGACACAGCAAAAATTATACCAAAGGTGATATAATTGGGATATATTGAATACAGCGTTAAAGGCAACAAAAGGATTGCGACATGTAGAACCTGTGGTTACAAAATTACAGACACCTCGTCGACAACGTCCAATTTTGTGAGGAATCTGAAAATCCACAGACAGAGGTAAGTTGATTTACAGGCTAACAAAGTCTGCATATTGAACCGCAAACTTTTACTGCGGTCGGTAGCATTTAACGCTTTATAGCAATTGGTGTAATGGACAAAATCTTCCCGGTGTTTTATTACCCTGTTGTATGACCTCGATAAAGGAACGCCATTTATTGTGACCACACACGTTGGTGCTTTTTGAGCATAACTGGTTAAAATGTGCATGTAAACACACTCATTCTTTTGCGGACGTGCTGGTCCTCTGTCACGCGTTTAGCTATATTTATTTAATTATATTGGTCGTGGTTCTAAAAATCACAAATCCGATCATTTACTCGGTTTGCGGCACTTTACAGTATAGAACTCGTATATGCAACTTAAATGTCTGCCCTTAGCCACTGCCTGGTAATATTTCAGATTTCACTCACCAGTTCAGCACGTTCAGCGTCCTTTCACAGCGTGTTTATAGTAAAAGTTTGGTTTGCCTTAATGTGTGTCCAAAGATAAGATCCATGTATCATCTTTATTACCCTCTTTGGTCTTTACGGGTAGATATCGATAAAAAAAAAGAAAGATAAAATTAGATTTTAAATTAGAAACTTCTAGATAAAATTAGTATACATTTACTATAGTAATTAATACTCTGACACTAATTTGGGCAAAGCGCACTAATGACTTCTTTAAGACTTGAAGCTAAAAGTTGACGATTTGTAAATTGACTTGGACTTGACTTGGGACTTGCCTGCCTTGACTTGGGACTTGCCTGCCTTGACTTGGGACTTGCCTGCCTTGACTTGGGACTTCACTGGACTTTAATGCAATGACTTGAGACTTACTTGTGACTTGGAAAACAATGACTTGGTCCCACCTCTGCAAGTTGGACACGTGGAGAGTTGCAATGTCAAGTCACTTTTTCTGGTTGACTGTAACTTCTATATTATGTCTTTGACGGGCATAAAAAACAAAAAATCATTGAAAAGTCAAAAAATGCTTTCATTGTTCAACCTTATATTATTTTTATTATTTATTATTATTTTTTGGCTGTTCATGTTCTGCAATTTTGGACACAATTTAATGTAAGACCTTGGCATGATTATTAATAAAAAATAAATTAAATAAAAAAAAAAGTTATCTTTAAGGAAATCTGAATTGATGTGTTGTTATTGTAATCGATGACTCAGCGAGTGAACCGCTGAATGGGCTTTATTGGATTTCGCAGATTTCATTTCAAAGGGCAAAACGCCCCTAACAAGTGTGTCATCTCATTATCGTGGCAAGATTCGATGCCGTTTTTATTCTTAAAAGTTTTTCAAGTCCTTCGGTTATTTTCTGATGCATTTGTTTTTGGAACAATTTCTTTAATAGGCTATATTTACTGGACTCAAGTCTGCTCTGCTCGCAACACAATAATCTCCTCCTCACAAGCATGCCCCGATAAGTTTCATGAAATGATAATAATAATAAAGGATTGAGTTTATCCCACCCAACAATTCCTACAAAAACATTTCAGCGTTCTTGTGAAAAATGCGTTCATTACCACGTCTCCATTACAGTCGTATTCATGCAAATCTTAAAGGCGTGCATGTGACATTTTTAAACCACTCACAACCTACGTGCAAAAGACTCTTCTACCTTTTCAGCGCTACATTTCCATTGCTCTCTTCTTCTGTTCATCTCTCCTCGTCACATGAATGCAGACGGAATTCTGAATTCGATGACACCAAGCTTGGCAAAATCGGACCGACCGTCCTAAAGATTTATCTGTGAAACAATCCAGCCAATCAGATTCGATATGCAAATGAGGGTGGACATAATGAGGGTGGAAGTCGTTTTTACCTCTATACCTAACCCTAACCCTAACCCTAACCTAACCCTAACCCTAACCCTAACCCTAACCCTAACTAACCCTAACCTAACCCTAACCCTAACCCTAACCCTAACCCTAACCTAACCCTAACCCTAACCCTAACCCTAACCCTAACCCTAACCCTAACCTAACCCTAACCCTAAATCAAATATATATAAATAAAGTATTTCTATAATTTTTTGAAAAGACAGCTAATGTTCTGACTGGCTGGAAATAGTTTATTTTCAAACCAAAAATATGGAAAAGGCTCCAATTGGCTCATTCAAACTGAGTCTCACCTCCATCACTATGATTTACATTCAAATTTTTGAAAAAAAGCCCTTCTGAAATTATTTTGAAAAGACAGCTACTTTTCTGATTGGCTGAGAGCTGTTTCTTTTTAAACCAAAAGTATGGGAGAAGCTCCTATTGACTCATTCAAATTGAGTCCCGCCCCCCACACTATAAAAAGGGACAACTGAGGATGCAGAAGCTCATTCACTGCTTCCAGCTCTTAATGAGAAAGCCTCTAACACTCTTTTGCAATTTAAAAACTTTTTATTCTGATCCTCAACACACTTTGATCTCTTTTCATTTCTTTATTTGACAATTGATTTATTCATTTTGGGATTAATTTCTTTACTTTTAATTTTTTTATTATTCATTTTGGGATTTACATTTTTCAAAATTAGAACAAGCCTGCCTGAAGAAGGTTCCAAGAGAACCGAAACGTTGCAACGGCTTGTTCAGTTTACAAATTTTTCACATAAAAAACTTAAGAAAAGCTATTTTATTTTATTTGTTTACATTCAAAAAAATATTGACATATAAGCCACAACAATTTTTTTTGTTTTACTTACCTTAAAATCCTTGCTTTTATTTTCACATTTAGAATAACAGCCTGTTCATATAAAAACATAGAAGACATATAACCCCAAAAAAACTTAGTTTTACTTACCTTAATTTCTTTGCTTTTGTTTTCACACTTAAAGCAACAGCCTGTTCATATAAAAACATAAAAGCATTTTTATTTGATTAACTCTATTTGGCCCTGTGATGGACTGGCGACCTGTCCAGGGTGTCCCCTGCCTTTCGCCCAATGTTAGCTGGGATAGGCTCCAGCCCCCCGCGACCCTGTACACAGGATAAGCGGTTGACGATGGATGGATGGATGGATGGATGGATAACTCTATTTGACTCGCTTTGATTTATAAGTTACAAAAAAACAAGACAATTTTTAGATTTACTTACCTGATTTCAATTTCTGCAAGAAAAATCCTTACTTTTACAGTTACAAATTCAAAACAACATTTCCTAAAACTATGGTTTGGCCAGAAAGGGACGGTTGGACGGTGGTCACACGTGGTCGCAGGCTTGCCAGGCATGGCACAGTCTGGCCTATGCCCCGTTCCTACCGCGACACTGAACGTCATGCACAGGGAGAAAGAGCGTTCACCTATGCGGATGCAGTCAAATATGGTGGCCATCAGGCCCAGCGTCATGCACAGGAAGAGAGAGTGCATGCACGTGCAGTAAAATATGGTGGCCACATGAGGGCAGCACAGACTCACCATAGTCAGTCTTATCAGTGGTCTGGCAGACCACAATTTTTTGAACCCGTACATTGATGTTCCACCAAAAATCCTTTACGAAGGAACCACGGGGATGGGTGCAGAACAAAACACAGAAAGTTCGTTCACACCTGCAAAATAAAAACACACATCAGAAACAAAAAATAAAGCCCAAGCATTCAGATGACCCTGACTTTGTAGCAAAAACCCGTACCTTATTTAAAATCATCAAATTGGTGCATCACAAAAATAACGTCAGTCAGGAACAGCCTCCTGCAATTGACAAAATTGAAAAACACCTGTCAGAGGTCATCAAACCAGCTTTGCCAAACCCCACAACACAAGCCCTCATTGAAGGCAATGCCAAAAACTGGGCCTATACCACTATGCTGATTCTTAAAAACCATTATGAAGACGCATTGGTGGAAGAAATGGCTAAACTCCAGCACATTCCCTCCCAGGGCTGGGAGGAATGTTTCAATACGGCTATATTATGGGCTAAACGTGGTATCGGTAAAAGACTGAAAGACAAAACAATACACGAGGCTCACGGGTTGGTAGGGGAGAGATGGCACACCTCCGTCCCTGCCTTGGATTCTGGAGAAACGAGGGAGGAAGCGGAGACCCAAAATCTCTCTCCCGCTCCTCCTCTCCCAGAAAACACAATGACTAATAGAGTTATGGTGCAGGCTTTGGTGCACACCATGACGGACGCACAATCTCTGTCTGAAACATCCACCCCCTTAGTAACAAAACCGACCAAAACAGCATGCACGATGACAGACCCACCGAACGATTGGTCTCCTATTAGAAAGGAGGACTCGGACAGTCATTCAGAGATTACCATAAATCTCCCTGCCTCCCCAAAAGAACAACGCACTCCTCGCGTTCGTCCCAACCCCTGTATCAGACAGGAACAAGACCTCATCCTTATCGAGGATCAAGGGGAGTGCGAACGGGATAATCTCGGCTCACAAAGAGTCACCTTAAGCCCCGAAAAGTCACCAGCCTCAGGACAGCCACACAGGCTCGTTTAAGTGTCGAACTCAACACACCTTCTGGAGCACGACGTGACTCCCAGGAGGACGGACCGAATAGACACCTAAACACGTCCAGAAAAATGATAGAATGGAAGCTGAGTGTGCGAAAAAAATGGCTCGTTATCGGGGACTCCAATCTGTCCAAAATTCCACCTTTTAAGAATTCTGACCTCCAAATAGAAAGCTATCCAGGGGCCACGTTCAGACACATGGAGGCTGTGATCAATAAAAACGCAGTCTCCACTGACGTGGAACACGCCATCTTATCATTAGGGATTAACAGCCGGGCGAGAACGCCAAAGACACTGCCATCAAACAGATGCAGGTGGCTTTAAGAGCGGCAAAAGAAAAATTTCCACTGGCAGAAATTTGGGTTCCAGAGTTGAACTTTTCAGGAATGCTCCCAACAAAGGAGCAGACACAATTGACCATCCTGAACGCCTATATTTCTGCCAATTTAAAACACATTCCGGCCCTGTCCAGATCTGAATTTCACACTGAAAGTGACCATATACACTAGACGGTGGACACAGCCAGAAACATGCTCCAGCACTGGCTTCAACATTTAAAATAAATATCCCCACAAGCCTGTATGCTAGGAGGGGCATCGAAATGTTGTAATCCTATCTAAAAAATTCCATATCACTCCCCACAACTTTGCCTGCTCAACAGGGGTTTGACTTTTATTCCATCGGGTAGAACGAGCAGAAAACGCCTCGAAATGCAGACACGATACGACCTGCAACAATACCACAGGAGACTTAAATTGGCAGCCTATTTCCAAAATGAGACTGACTCAAATCCCCTCCGTTCACACCCAAATCGGACTGGGTCCCACCCGCAGACAAACTACCACGCAGATCTCCGCGACGTTATTCGAAAAGGATCTGGAATATCTTAAAAACATTTTAGACCGTCCCAGGAAGAGCTTAACCTCACTCTGGAGGAAACGAACGCTCTAAAACAGTTAAAGGGCAATAAACAGATCGTCATTAAACCTGCAGACAAGGGCAGTGCGATAGTCATATGGGACCGAGAACAATATTTATGGGAGGGATATAGACAATTGAATGACCTAAAATATTACCAGAAATTGGATAGACCCATTTTTTAGACACTGTACCTATGGTTAAAAATATAACCCAAACCCTATATCAGAAAAAACACATCAACGCAAAAACAAAAGTCCTACCTATTGGGTAACGCTGAACCTAGAAGCAGGAGGTTCTACATGCTCCCCAAAATACACAAAGACCCGACCAAATGGAGCAAACCTCACGAAATTCCCCAGGAAGGCCTATAGTATCCGATTACGGCAGTGAAACGTACTATACGGCAGAATTTTTAGATTTCTACTTAAATCCTCTTCGACGGGCCACCCCAGCTATATAAAAGACACGTATGATTTTGTCCAGAAAGTCAAAAGACTAAAAATTCCCCAAAAGGCCATCCTGTTCACTATGGACGTGGATGGCCTTTACACAAACATCGACATCCAAGAGGGAATTCAGGCCATTAAAAATATTTTTCAAAAAACCCAGACACCTCCAGGCCCGACAAAGAACTCATCCAATTATTGGACATCAATTTAAATAGAAACGATTTTGAGTTCAATGGGGAATTTTTCCTGCAAGTTAAAGGCACGGCGATGGGCAAGAAGTTTGCCCCGCCTACGCTTAACATATTTATGGCAGAATGGGAGGCTTCGGCCTTATCCCGATGCCAAAAACAGCCCCTTCACTATTTTAGGTACCTAGATGATATCTGGGGAGTATGGACTCACTCTGAAGACGAGTTCATGGAATTTGTGGCGACACTAAATAACCATAACCCATCTATTAAATTAAAATCCACCACCAGTCACCTATCGGTAGACTTTCTGGACACCACAACTTACAAGGGTCCAGATTTCATTTCGTCGCACAAATTGGACATTAAAGTCTTCTTCAAAGAAACCGACACGCATGCCCTACTACATAAAAAGCAGTTTTCACCCAAAACACACTTACTCAGGCCTCGTCAAGTCGCAACTCCTGAGGTTCCGTCGCATATGCACCCAGGAACGGGACTTCAGAGAAGCGACACGAATCCTCTTCAAAGCGCTCCGGCCCAGAGGATATAACAGGTCCTTCTTGAGAAAGGTTTTTAAATCATACTTGACAAGCAGGGCCCAGGCGGAGGGGACCGGCGTCCCCTTTGTCCTGACGTACTCCTCAGCCGCTCTGAAACTGACCAAAGAGGTAAAGTCCAACTTCCAGAACATATTGGGACAGACACAAATATTGAAGAACCACAGAGTTATAGCAGCATTTAGAAAAAACAAAAGTTTACAAGACTATCTAATTAGAGCCAAACTCCATCCTCTTCACAACACGAAACCAAAACATCAGGGACAATATTTGGAACAAAAAGGATTCAGTACAAAACAAGTTTACAAAAGAGGTTTTCAGTACTTACCAATCAGGAACGGTACACTGTAAAAACTGCATTTACCTCATCACCTGCAAACAATGTGGAGCTCAATATGTGGGAGAGACGGGCAACACCATTCTGGTCAGAATGACACAACATAAATACAACATTCTGAGAGGAAGAGAAAATAACACTTACCTGGTCCAACATTTCCTTAAACACGGATGGGAATCCTTCCGGTCACGGTCCTACAGGCCAACCCGCAGTGGTCCGTGCCCCAGAGAAAAAGAGCAGAGAGAATTTGGATCAATAAATTAGGCACTATATATCCCCAAGGCCTGAATGAGAAGTGAATCCAGTCGAGGGAGCGACATCGATGGCCTGTGCACACTGGTTAGCGCCTACCCTCCTTAACTAACACTTCCTAACCCCTTAACCTAACCCCTAAACTTAACCCCTTAACCTAACCCCTAAACTTAACCCCTAAACCTAACCCCTAAACCTAACCCCTAAACCTAACCCCTTAACCTAACCCCTTAACTCAACCCCTTAACCTAACCCCTAAACTTAACCCCTTAACCTATCCCCTAAACTTAACCCCTAAACCTAACCCCTAAACCTAACCCCTTAACCCAACCCCTAAACTCAACCCCTTAACCTAACCCCTTAACCTAACCCCTAAACCTAACCCTTAACCGCTAACCCTTACCCTAAACCTAACCCCACCCCTAAACTTAAAGCATTTAGTCCTGCCCTTAAATCTAACCCCCTAGCTCCACCCCTAAAATTAAACCCACATCTAACCCCACCCCTAACCCCAGACAGATAGATTGATAGATAGATATAGACAGACAGACAGACAGACAGATAGATAAATAGATAGATAGACAGACAGACAGACAGACAGACAGACAGACAGACAGACAGACAGAGAGACAGATAGATAGATAGATAGATAGACAGACAGACAGATAGAAAGACAGACAGACAGACAGATAGACAGATAGATAGACAGAGAGAAAGATAGATAGATAGATAGATAGATAGATAGATAGATAGATAGATAGACAGACAGACAGACAAAGAGGCCGACGGATAGATAGATAGACAGACAAAGAGACAGACAGAGAATAGATAGATAGATAGACAGACAAAGAGACAGACAGAGAATAGATAGATAGATAGACAAAAAGATAGATAGATAGATAGACAGACAGACAAAGAGACAGACGGATAGATAGATAGATAGATAGATAGATAGATAGATAGATAGATAGATAGATAGATAGATAGATAGATAGACAGACAGACAGACAAAGAGACCGACGGATAGATAGATAGACAGACAAAGAGACAGACGGATAGATAGATAGATAGATAGATAGATAGATAGATAGATAGATAGATAGATAGACAGACAGACAGACAGACAAAGAGACCGACGGATAGATAGATAGACAGACAAAGAGACAGACAGAGAATAGATAGATAGATAGATAGATAGATAGATAGATAGATAGATAGATAGATAGATAGACAGACAAAGAGACAGACAGAGAATAGATAGATAGATAGATAGATAGATAGATAGATAGATAGATAGATAGATAGATAGATAGATAGATAGACAAAAAGATAGACAGATAGATAGATAGATAGATAGATAGATAGATAGATAGATAGATAGATAGATAGATAGATAGACAGACAAAGAGACAGACGGATAGATAGATAGATAGATAGATAGATAGATAGATAGATAGATAGATAGATAGATAGATAGATAGATAGATAGACAAAGAGACAGACAGATAGATAGATAGATAGATAGATAGATAGATAGATAGATAGATAGATAGATAGATAGATAGAAAAGGCAGACAGACACACAGATAGATAGATAGATAGATAGATAGATAGATAGATAGATAGATAGATAGATAGATAGATAGACAGAGAGACAAAAAGATAGATAGATAGATAGATAGATAGATAGATAGATAGATAGATAGATAGATTGATTTACATTTACATTTACATTTACATTTATTCATTTGGCAGACGCTTTTATCCAAAGCGACTTACAAAAGAGGAAGAACATCAGCGAATCATCTTAGGGAGACAGTGGTACAAAAAGTGTCATATTACAAAGTTTCACTATCATCAGAATAGTATACAAAACAGATTTAAGTGCAACAAGAAATGTAAAAATCTATATATTTTTGTAAAAAAATGTTACATTTTTTTTAGTGACCGGTTAAGTGCTTTTGGAAAAGATGTGTTTTTAGCCGTTTTTTGAAGATAGAGAGTGAGTTAGCTTCCCGGATTGAGTTGGGAAGGTCATTCCACCATCGTGGTATGATGAAGCTGAAAGTCCTGGAAAGTGTTTTGGTGCCTCTTTGTTTTGGTACGACAAGGCGACGTTCCTTAGCCGACCGCAGGCTTCTGGTGGGAACGTAGCTCTGCATAAATGTTTTTAGGTATGCTGGAGCAGACCCAGTGACTGTTTTGTATGCCAGCATCAGGGCCTTGAATTTAATACGTGCATGAACCAGCAGCCAGTGGAGAGAGACAAAAAGTGGTGTAACATGTGTTAGGTTCATTAAAGACCAGACGTGCTGCTGCATTCTGGATCATTTGGAGAGGTCTAATAGCACATGCAGGAAGGCCTGCAATGAGAGCGTTACAGTAGTCCAGTCTAGTTATGACAAGGGACTGAACGAGCAGTTGTGTGGCATGTACAGAGAGGAAGGGTCTTATCTTCCTGATATTGTAGAGTGTAAATCTACATGATCTTGAAGTCTTTGAAATGTGGTCAGTGAAATTTAGCTCATCATCAATGGTTACCCCTAGATTTCTGACCGTTTTGGAAGGTGAAACTGTAGTTGGACCCAGCTGCACAGTGATGTTGTGTTCAACAGCAGGGTTGGCTGGAAAGACAAGGAGTTCGGTCTTGGCTGGGTTGAGTTGAAGGTGGTGTTCATTCATCCAGGCTGAGATGTCTGCCAGACAGGTAGCGACTCGAGCGGTCACTGTGGTGTCATTGGGCTGGAAAGACAAGTAGAGTTGCGTGTCATCAGAATAGCTGATAGATAGATAGATAGATAGATAGATAGATAGATAGATAGATAGATAGATAGATAGATAGATAGATAGATAGATAGATAGATAGATAGATAGATAGATAGATAGATAGATAGAAAAGGCAGACAGACAGACAGACAGACAGACAGACAGACAGACAGACAGACAGACAGACAGACAGATAGATAGATAGATAGATAGATAGATAGATAGATAGATAGATAGATAGATAGAAAAGGCAGACAGACAGACAGATAGATAGATATTTAGATAGATAGAAAGATAGATTTACGACTTGCAGATACAAATATATACACACATATACACACAGTGGATTTATTTTGATTAGTTATTTTTATATTTGTTAAACTAAATGTAATTATAGATTAAGGTGTAGTTCTTTTTTACACAGCCTCTGCTTTGGCAATACTGTATCGTTTATATTCATGCCAATAAAGACCCTTTGAATTGTATTGAATTGAATAGTGGACATATTGAGAACTGCACTGTGCAAAACTGCTAAAAAGTGGATATTTTAACAGAGAATCACAGACAGTTTCAATGCTGAACCTTTAGGGGACGTCCACGTAAGAACAGCTGTTCATTTAAGTTTACAAATACTTGCAAAAGAAATCTAACAGAAAAAATACAAACTATGTTCCTGTTCATACCGTACAATGATTTTCAATGTAAGTTATGCTACTTAAAATCTTTATTTTACAGCACTGTTTTTAAAACATGCAGATTTTATATATATAGTTATATATATGTCCAGTCAAATGGACAGTCTTTGCTGTCTCTCATCCGTGTCTAGAAAAGCACTTCATAAATGAAATGAATAATTATTATTATTAATGTTATTATTAGTAGTATTATAGTTTTCTTGTTATTATCCTTATAAGCAAAATTCATAATGACATTAAAAATAATTTCTGCGACAGTACACCTCAGATGTAAAAAAAACTCTTATCATTTGTGAGCACTTTTCCATAGAGTCACATTGTATAGACTGCCACCCAGTGGGGTTAAACAATAATGGGCCTATGTGAATTGATTAAGTTTTAGGCCGCCGTGTTTGCTACAAACGAGCAATCGTTCTCAAACTTTGCACACGCTATGGGGGTCTTTCCAAGAGAAACATATTACACTTTTGTGTGCCCAGGCCCAGGGGAACCCCTTTTATTACGGTAAAAATATGCTTAATGTAGCCGTGCCTATATAAAGCTTCTGTGAAAGGAGTACGTTTTAGGCCGCCTTGTTGGCTACGAACGAGCGATCGTTCCCAAACTTTGCACACACAATCGGGGTCTTTCCACGAGAAACATATTACACTTTTGTGTGCCCAGGCCCAGGGGAACACATTTTATTACAGTAATAACATGCTTAATATAGTCTGATTCTATTAAGCCTCTGTTAAATGATTACATTTAAGGCCGCCGTGTTGGCTACGAAAGAGCGATCGTTCCCAAACTTTGCACACACAATCGGGGTCTTTCCACGAGAAACATATTACACTTTTGTGTGCCCAGGCCCAGGGGAACACATTTTATTACAGTAAAAATATGCTTAATATAGGCGGCATGCTTAATATGGAGTGGTGGTGGCGTAGTGGACTAAAGCATAAATGTAAATGTCAATTTCTGCTTGGCACCGCTGAGGTCACAAAAGAGCTGCCGCTAGCATGTCAGGAAGTCACTTTACCTGATTGAGCTCACTCACAGACTGTGTCTGACCGCATGGCTGCCTGTCGGTGCATCACAAAATGGGTGGTTTTCATCCCTATATCCCATAACCTAACCATAACCTAACCTAACTTCTTAACATAACCAACTTCTAAGCTAATAAAAGTCAAATGTATCATAAAGGCACCATGCTTACACAAATTAAGATTGCATCACTTTATTCATCTTTAACTGTAAACTTAACCAACTTCTGAACATGACACATTTCCAAACTAAATGCAAGTCACACTGATCAAAAAGACACAACATTTACACAATATAGAGCAAGTTAGACCATAGGAGAAGTCTGTATTTGAGTCTAAATCAAAACTCTTAAGACTGATCGAGGACAAAGCCAATCAGACAGCTAGAGGATCACATATAGAACACGTATACAACGTTTTTAAAAAAAATCGGACCAACGGAACCAAAGTTAAAGAAGATGGCGTGTTTGCCATCTGTGGTTTCTATCCTCTGTCCTGCTCTGGCCTGACCGAGGGCTGCCACGGGCCCCCAAAAACACTCCACTCAAACCTACACCAATCGACTCCAAACGCCCCCAAACGCGCTCCTAGCACGGTCCCCCGGGACGCCACCGGGACGCCAGCGGGGAAACCAACCACGCTGTCAAATCCCACTACAGCACGCACCATATATAATGCGGGCAATAGCGAAGCCCCGTATCTCCGCGAGCGTACCTCCCAGAGTCACGGGGCCAATGCTGGTCTTCTCGGCAACCCCCAGGCCCACACCGCCAGCACCTTCAGAACAGCAGCCACCCACAGACAAACATTTTTCCATAGACTGACATTGTATGGACTGCCGCCCAGCGGCAGGGGCTAAGCTATTACCACGTGCTGGTGGTTGGGAGCAGAGGGATTCAAGCCTTTAAATTGCATTTTTAAACTTTGAAGGGTCGTTACAAATGTAAATCTTCGTGCGCTCCCAAGACGTTTACAATTCGAGAGCCCGTTGGTGGATTGTTCCCTTCAATCGATTCCTTGAGTTTTCTTCAGTTGGTCTTAAAAAAGGCTTTGAATTGTGAAAACCCGTCGCAAAACCACAAAGTTACAATTTTAACTCACTGGAGCCTCAGCCATTTCACGTATCGCTATTTATTGTTATTATATTGTTTTTAAAGCTCCTCTTGTCACAATAAAATTCATCATCCCTTCACTTGTGAACTCATTTCTAAAATGCAATGGTTATCCGGCTTCATCAAGTTGGCAGAGGTGTGGACTCGAGTCGCGTGACTTGGACTTGACTCGGACTCGAGTCACTAATTTGATGACTTGCGACTCGACTCGATAGAATTAAAAAAGACTTGCGACTCGACTTAGACTTTGACAGCAATGACTTGCAACTTGACTTGGACTTCAGCCGTCTGACTTGGAAATACTTTTTAAAACCAAAGATAAGAGTTGTATAATTAAAAAATTTGCAGTAAATCAACGATTAATTTCCCAAATAGACGATTCATTTGATTTTCAAATCTGCATTTCAACGCTCCATATTCAACCAATCAGCTTCCATGAAAGCTGGACCAAGTTTGAAGACCGCGGCGCGCAGTTAAGGACTAGGACACAGCAAAAATTATAAAAGAGGTGATATAATTGGGATATATTGAATACAGCGTTAAAGGCAACAAAAGGATTGCAACATGTAGAACCTGTGGTTCGAAAATTACAGACACCTCGTCGACAACGTCCAATTTTGTGAGGCATCTGAAAATCCACAGACAGAGGTAAGTTGATTTACAGGCTAACAAAGTCTGCATATTGAACCGCAAACAATTGTTTTACTGCGGTCGGTAGCATTTAACGTTTTATAGCAATTGGTGTAATGGACAAAATCTTCCCGCTGTTTTATTACGCTGTTGTATGACCTCGATAAAGGAACGCCATTTATTGTGACCACACACGTTGGTGCTTTTTGAGCATAACTGGTTAAAATGTGCATGTAAACACACTCATGCTTTTGCGGACGCGCTGATCCTCTGTCATGCGTTTAGCTATATTTATTTAATTATATTGGTTGTGGTTCTGTCTGCCCTTAGCCACTGCCTGGTAATATTTCAGATTTCACTCACCAGTTCAGCACGTTCAGCGTCCTTTCACAGCGTGTTTATAGTAAAAGTTTGGTTTGCCTTAATGTGTGTCCAAAGATAAGATCCATGTATCATCTTTATTACCCTCTTTGGTCTTTACAGGTAGATATCGCTAAAAAAAAAAGAAAGATAAAATTAGATTATAAATTAGAAACTTCTAGATAAAATTAGTATACATTTACTATAGTAATTAATACTCTGACACTAATTTGGGCAAAGCGCACTAATGACTTCTTTAAGACTTGAAGCTAAAAGTTGACGATTTGTAAATTGACTTGGACTTGACTTGGGACTTGCATGCCTTGACTTGGGACTTGACTCAGGACTTTAATGCAATGACTTGAGACTTACTTGTGACTTGGAAAACAATGACTTGGTCCCACCTCTGCAAGTTGGACACGTCGAGAGTTGCAATGTCAAGTCACTTTTTCTGGTTGACTGTAACTTCTATATTATGTCTTTGACGGGCATAAAAAACAAAAAATCACTGAAAAGTCAAAAAATGCTTTCATTGTTCAACCTTATATATATTATTTTTTATTTTTATTTTTTTTGGCTGTTCATGTTCTGCAATTTTGGACACAATTTAATGTAAGACCTTGGCATGATTATTAATAAAAAAAAAAAATTAAATAAAGAAAAAAAAAGTTATCTTTAAGGAAATATGAATTGATGTGTTGTTATTGTAATCGATGACTCAGCGATTGAACCGCGAAGGGGCTTTATTGGATTTCGCAGATTTCATTTCAAAGGGCAAAACGCCCCTAACAAGTGTGTCATCTCATTATCGTGGCAAGATTCGATGCCGTTTGTATTCTTAAAAGTTTTCAAGTCCTTCGGTTATTTTCTGATGCATTTGTGTTTGGAACAATTTCTTTAATATTTACTGGACTCAAGTCTGCTCTGCTCGCAACAAAATAATCTCCTCCTCACAAGCATGGCCCGATAAGTTTCATGAAATGATAATAATAATAAAGGATTGAGTTTATCCCACCCAACAATTCCTACAAAAACATTTCAGCGTTCTTGTGAAAAAT
>NW_026265519.1:0-9815 GCF_025860055.1 Xyrauchen texanus | reverse complement strand
GGTTACGTATTGGTGCTAATGCTCTTGACTGATGGTTTTTCAAACCTAACATGCTTCAAGATGACATCACTCTGAAGTACTGCGCAAAGAATGGCCAACATTCGCCCCTAGGGAGCGCTACAGGCCATGCCGAAATTCCCATTTTCTGGTCTAAAATGTTCTAATTTGGTACAATGGTACTACAGGCCAACAGGAACCCACAAACCAAGAATGGACGACATTCGCCACTAGGGGGCGCTAAAGGCCACGCCAAAATTCCCGTTTTCTGGTCAAAAATGTTCTAATTTGGTACATTGATACTACAGGCCAACAGGAACCCACAAACCAAGAATGGCCAACATTCACCCCTAGGGGGCGCTACAGGCCATGCCGAAATTCCCATTTTCTGGTCTAAAATGTTCTAATTTGGTACAATGGTACTACAGGCCAACAGGAACCCACAAACCAAGAATGGCCAACATTCACCATTAGGGGGCGCTACAGGTAATTCCCAAAAGTCCCATTTTCTGGTCAAACATTTTCTAATTTGGTACATTGATTCTACAGGCCAAAAGGAACCCACAAACCAAGAATGACCCACATTCGCCCCTAGGGGGCGCTACAGGCCACTCCAAAATTCCCATTTTCTGGTCAAATATTTTCTAATTTTGTACATTGATACTACAGGCCAACAGGAACCCACAAACCAAGAATGGCCCACATTCGACCATAGGTGGTGCTACAGGCCACGCCCCAAAAAATATTTTCAAAGTGATACCATTTCCACGCCATTTGTCCAATTCTTCTGAAACTTGGTGTACATGCCTCATTTCTCATTGGGAACAAAAAAGCCTCAAGGATCCATAAGGTCCGGTATGGATTTTCCTGTACATTGAAAATGTTTCGTTTAGGATTCAGACAAAGACATGTTTTTTTGAATTCCTTAATTGGGAGGGTTTATCCCCAACCATCTACTGATCAATTTTAAATGATTTGCCATTTTGAGGAGGAATCCGCATTGCTGCTTGCAGCTATATTTATTATTATTATTATTATTATTCTTCTCCTTGAGCCCCAATAGCTCAAAAAGTCACTGGTCAAAAATTTTCTAAATTGGCACATTGATACTCCATGCCAACGGGTACCCCCAAACCAAGAATGGCCCACATTCGCCCATAGGTGGCGCTACAGGCCACGCCCAAAAAAACAAAATTCAAAGTGATACAATTTCCACGCCATTTGTCCAAATCTTCTGAAATTTGGTGTACATGCCTCATTCCTCATGGGGAACAAAAAAGCCTCAAGAACCCATAACTTCCGCCATGATGGATTTTCCCGTACGTTGAAAATTTGCGAAAACCTACAAAACTCTTCTTCTCCTGAACCGTAGCTCCAATTGACTTGAAATTTGGTACACATGTGTAGAATGGACATCCTTGAAAACGTTACTTAGGAAAAATGAATACGATACAAAATGGCTGAAAGGGGCGTGTTTATGTAAATGTCCAAATTTTAACAATATATACGTGTCAATAAATCAAATGTAATTTTGACTGATGGTTTTTCAAACCTAACATGCTTAAAGATGACATCACTCTGAAGTACTGTGCAAAGAATGGCCATGCCAAAATTCCCATTTTCTGGTCAAAAATGTTCTAATTTGGTAAATTAATAGTACAGGCCAACAGGAATCCACAAACCAAGAATGACCGACATACGCCACTAGGGGGCACTACAGGACAAGCCAAAATTCCCATTTTCTGGTCAAAAATGTTCTAATTCGGTACAAGAATAGTACAGGCCAACAGGAATCCACAAACCAAGAATGACCGACATTCGCCACTAGGGGGCACTACAGGACAAGCCAAAATTCCCATTTTCTGGTCAAAAATTTTCTAATTTGGTACTTTGATACTACAGGCCAACAGGAACCCACATACCAAGTGTGGCCCACATTCGCCCTTAGGGGGCACTACAGGCTACTCCAAAATTTCGTTTTCTGGTCAAAAACGTTCTAATTTGGTACATTGATACTGCAGGTCAACAGGAACCCTCAAACCAAGAATGGCCAACATTCGCCCCTAGGGAGCACTACAGGCCATGCCGAAATTCCCATTTTCTGGTCAAAAATGTTCTAATTTGGTACATTAATAGTACAGGCCAAAAGGAATCCACAAACCAAGAATGACCGACATTCACCACTAGGTGGCGCTAGAGGCCAAGCCGAAATTCCCATTTTCTGGTCAAAAACGTTATAATTTGGTACATTGATACTACAGGCCAACAGGAACCCACAAACCAAGTATGGCCCACATTCGCCATTAGGGGGCGCTACAGGCCACTCCCAAAATTTCGTTTTCTGGTCAAAAATTTTCTAATATGGTACATTGATACTACTGGCCAACAGGAACCCACAAACAAAGAATGGCCAACATTCACCCTAGGGGCACTAGAGGCCACGCCGAAATTCCCATTTTATGGTCAAAAATGTTCTAATTTGGTACATTGATACTACAGGTCAACAGGAACCCTCAAACCAAGAATGGCCAACATTCACCCCTAGGGGCGCTACAGGTAATTCCCAAAAGTCCCATTTTCTGGTCAAATATTTTCTAATTATGTACATTGATACTACAGGCCAACAGGAACCCACAAACCAAGAATGACCCACATTTGCCCATAGGAGGCGCTACAGGCCACGCCCCAAAAAATATTTTCAAAGTGATACCATTTCCACGCCATTTAACCAATTCTTTTGAATCTTGGTGTACATGCCTCATTTCTCATTGGGAACAAAAACGCCTCAAGGATCCATAAGGTATGATGGATTTTCCTGTAGACTGAAAATGTTTCGTTTAGGATTCAGACAGAAATACATGTTTTTTGGATTCATCCATTGAGAGGGTTTAACCCCAACCCTCTACTGATCAATTTGAAATGATTTGCCATTTTGAGGAGGAATCCGCATTGCTGCTTGCAGCTATATTTATTATTATTATTATTATTCTTCTTCTCCTTGAGCCCAAATAGCTCAAAAAGTCACTGGTCAAAAATTTTCTAAATTGGCACATTGATACTCCATGCCAACGGGTACCCCCAAACCAAGAATGGTCAACATTCGCCCATAGGTGGCGCTACAGGCCACGCCCAAAAAACAAAATTTCAAAGTGATATAATTTCCACCCCATTTGTCCAAATCTTCTGAAACTTTGTAAACATGCCTCATTTCTCATGGGGAACAAAAAAGCCTCAAGGACCCATACTTCTGCCATTATGGATTTT
This sequence comes from Xyrauchen texanus, assembly GCF_025860055.1. Lineage (NCBI taxonomy): Eukaryota > Metazoa > Chordata > Actinopteri > Cypriniformes > Catostomidae > Xyrauchen > Xyrauchen texanus. The sequence continues at coordinate 6,554 of NW_026265519.1, read as the reverse complement.
CCTGTACAGTGAAAATTTTGGAAAACCTACAAAACTCTTCTTCTCCTGAACCTCAGCTCCAATTGACTTGGAATTTGGCACACGTGTGTAGTATGTCTGTCTTTCCAAACGTTACTTAGCAAAAATGAATACAATACAAAATGGCTGAAATGGACGTGTTTCTGTAAATGTACACACAAAAGATGATCAAAAATTTTACAAATCCCATTGATTTACAATGGCTGAGCAAAAGTGCCCCCTCTACTGGATAAATACGGTCCACATGTAAAATCCCATTCACTTACATTGGCTGAGCAAAGAGGCTCCCTCTACTGGAGTAACTCTGTCTGCCACATGCAGCTCTCCTGGAGCAATCTCTCTAATGAAGCATTTCGGTCTCCTAGTGGGTGGAGCTCCAGACTTAGAAGCAGAAGACATTTTGCGTCTGCACGGAGGTATGTCAAATCAATTGTGTGTCTTAATGCTTTCCGGTTTGAACATTCAAGCGATTTTACACTATTCAACTCAACAAAGGCAAAACAACTCAAATAAATGTTTTCGAGCAGTTTGTGTGACACAGCGAGCGAGCCGCGTCGCGTCTAACGCTCGCACGCCGATGAGAGTTCGCTTTCACTGCTTCATGCGTTTGAACGGACAATTTCATTCACCAAAATACATGATATATTGGGGTGTCTGCTATATCTCAAGTGAACAAACAGTTGATAAAGAAATCGGGTATCAATATATTGAATTATGAATTATTGAAGGGGTCTAGTGATGCCGCTGTGATGTCCTGTTAGATTTTTCTCTATCGAGACAGCGTTAACGTATCAAAACTTCCGAGTATGATGTTGTTTAATTGTCTCTGACAACACGCAATCCTCGAGGCGAGATCATTTTTGCTCGCATCTTCACGAAGGTTTGTTGGTTGTGTACAATGGTTGCCTGTTTGAACATTCAAGCGATTTTACACTATTCAACTCAACAAAGGCAAAACAACTCAAATAAATGTTTTCGAGCAGTTTGTGTGACACAGCGAGCGAGCCGCGTCGCGACTAACGCTCGCACGCCGATGAGAGTTCGCTTTCACAGCTTCATGCATTTGAACGGACAATTTCATACACCAAAATACATGATATATTGGGGTGTCTGTTATGTATCAAGTGAACAAACAGTTGATAAAGAAATTGGGTATCAATATATTTAATTATGAATTATTGTGAACAACACGGATGCCGCTGTGGTGTCCTGTTAAGATTTTTCTCTCGAAACAGCGTTAACAGCTTAAACAAAATACTGCGTTATTTTTGCACATACAGATACATTTAATACATCGTCACAAACTATGAAAGTTGTACTTTTATTTGTTGTAAAATAAAGAAAATAAACCGTGTGCTCTTTGTCTAAGCGAATATCTTTCTGAAACACGTCACAAAAACTTACACAAACATGAAACATATGTCTAAAGAAAGTAGGGATGGGCTGATCAATCCTAACGTATCAAAACTTCCGAGAATGATGTTGTTTAATTGTCTCTGACAACACGCAAACCGCGAGGCGAGATCATTTTTGCTCGCATCATCATGAAGGTTTGTCGGTTGTATACAATGTTTTCCAGTTTGAACATTCAAGCGATTTTACACTATTCAACTCAACAAATGTCAAAACAACTCAAATACATGTTTGCGAGCTGTTTGTGTGACACAGCGAGCCGCGTCGCGTCTAACTCACGCACTCCGATGTCTTTCGCTGCTGCTTGCGTCTGAACGGACAATTTCATACAACAGAGTGTCAAAATACATGATATATTGAGGAGTCTGTTATGTCTCAAGTGAACAAACAGTTGAGAAAGAAATCTGGAATAATTATATTTTATTCTGGCATTATTCCAGATGACGTCCTGCTATATTTTTCTCTCGAAACAGCGGAAACAACTTAAACAAAATACTGCGTCATTTTTGCCCATACAGAAACATGCAAGACATCATTACGAACTATGAAATGTGTACTTTTATTTGTGTACACTTACAATAACAACAAAACCTTGTGCTTTTGTAAAATAAATAAACAGGGTGCTCAGTCTCTGTCTTGCGATTATTTTTCTGAAACACGTCACAAAATTCAAGTGAACAAAATCAACCATTCACGCAGTCTGTATTTTATCATCTCACAATGAATACAAATGCAACAAGCATGGCACAAAACGAAAATAATGATACTTCTCAGTTCTCAAAAGATTAAACTGAACTGTGCCTTAAGTATCGTATCATGCGATAAAAGCCTCTTAAAGAGACAGTAACAATTTAGCCTTCAGTCCTGAACATAGACATTCCCAAGTAATTGAGAAGTACAAATGGTATTATTTTAAGTTTTTTTTATTTCTCTCTTACCTTGTAAAATGCCACGTTTTTGAATGGCATGTAAAAACAATCACTCCATTTTTTTCACTGGATCTGTTGCTATTTTAATGATTTAAAAATCAAAGCACTGACCATTTAAAGTGTGAGCTTGTAGGCTACATTTTGAAATAGTTATAAACAGTCACAGCTATACAGTGTTATTATGTGCCTAGATAGTCTTTCAAATAAAATTGCTTGTGATATGCTTATGTAAATCACACAAAAAAAACAGAAAAAAAATCTTAAGAGAGAAGTGAAAGTGAAAGTAGAGATTTTCAAAGTGATTTTTCATTCAAAGTGATACAATTTCCACGCCATTTGTCTAAATCTTCTGAAACTTGGTGTACATGCCTCATTCCTCATGGGGAACAAAAAAGCCTTAAGGACCCATAACTTCCACCATGATGGATTTTCCCGTACGTTGAAAATTTGCGAAAACCTAAAAATACTCTTCTTCTCCTGAACCGTAGCTCCAATTGACTTGAAATTTGGTTCACATTTGTAGAATGGACATCCTTGAAAACGTTACTTAGGAAAAATGAATGTGATACAAAATGTCTGAAAGGGGCGTGTTTATGTAAATGTCCAAATTTTAACAATATATACCTGTCAATAAATCAAATGTAATTTTGACTGATGGTTTTTCAAACCTAACATGCTTCAAGATGACATCACTCTGAAGTACTGCGCAAAGAATGGCCAACATTCGCCCCTAGGGGGCGCTACAGGCCATGTCGAAATTCCCATTTTCTGGTCTAAAATGTTCTAATTTGGTACAATGGTACTACAGGCCAACAGGAACCCACAAACCAAGAATGGCCGACATTACGCCACTAGGGAGCGCTAAAGGCCACGCCAAAATTCCCGTTTTCTGGTCCAATTTTTTTTAATTTGGTACATTGATACTACAGGCAGACAGGAACCCACAAACCAAGAATGGACAACATTCACCCCTAGGGGACGCTACAGGCCATGCCAAAATTCCCATTTTCTGGTCAAAAATGTTCTAATTTGGTACACTGATACTACATGCCAACAGGAACCCACAAACCACGAATGGCCAACATTCAGCCATTAGAGAGCGCTAAAGGTAATTCCAAAAAATCCCATTTTCTGGTCAAACATTTTCTAATTTGGTGTATTGATTCTACAGGCCGACAGGAACCCACAAACCAAGAAAGGCCCACATTCAGCCCCTAGGGGCGCTACAGACCACTCCAAAATTCCCATTTTCTGGTCAAATATTTTCTAATTTTGTACATTTATACTACAGGCCAACAGGAACCCACAAACCAAGAATGACCAACATTTGCCCATAGGTGGCGCTACAGGCCACGCCCCAAATTTTTTTTCAAAATGATATAATATCCACCCCATTTGTCCAATTCTTCTGAAACTTGGTGTACATGCCGCATTTCTCATTGGGAACAAAAAAGCCTCAAGGATCCATAAGGTCCGGTATGGATTTTCCTGTACATTGAAAATGTTTTGTTTAGGAATCAGACGAAGACATGTTTTTTTGAATTCCTTAATTGGGAGGGTTTATCCCCAACCATCTACTGATCAATTTTAAATGATTTGCCATTTTGAGGAGGAATCCGCATTGCTGCTTGCAGCTATATTATTATTATTATTATTATTATTCTCCTTGAGCCCCAATAGCTCAAAAAGTCACTGGTCAAAAATTTTCTAAATTGGCACATTGATACTCCATGCCAACGGGTACCCCCAAACCAAGAATGGCCCACATTCAGCCCATAGGTGGCGCTACAGGCCACGCCCAAAAAAACAAAATTCAAAGTGATACAATTTCCACGCCATTTGTCCAAATCTTCTGAAATTTGGTGTACATGCCTCATTCCTCATGGGGAACAAAAAAGCCTCAAGAACCCATAACTTCCGCCATGATGGATTTTCCCGTACATTGAAAATTTGCGAAAACCTACAAAACTCTTCTTCTCCTGAACCGTAGCTCCAATTGACTTGAAATTTGGTACACATGTGTAGAATGGACATCCTTGAAAGCGTTACTTAGGAAAAATGAATACGATACAAAATGGCTGAAAGGGGCGTGTTTATGTAAATGTCCAAATTTTAACAATATATACGTGTCAATAAATCAAATGTAATTTTGACTGATGGTTTTTCAAACCTAACATGCTTAAAGATGACATCACTCTGAAGTACTGTGCAAAGAATGGCCATGCCAAAATTCCCATTTTCTGGTCAAAAATGTTCTAATTTGGTAAATTAATAGTACAGGCCAACAGGAATCCACAAACCAAGAATGACCGACATACGCCACTAGGGGGCACTACAGGACAAGCCAAAATTCCCATTTTCTGGTCAAAAATGTTCTAATTCGGTACAAGAATAGTACAGGCCAACAGGAATCCACAAACCAAGAATGACCGACATTACGCCACTAGGGGGCACTACAGGACAAGCCAAAATTCCCATTTTCTGGTCAAAAATTTTCTAATTTGGTACTTTGATACTACAGGCCAACAGGAACCCACATACCAAGTGTGGCCCACATTAGCCCTTAGGGAGCGCTACAGGCTACTCCAAAATTTTGTTTTCTGGTCAAAAGCGTTCTAATTTGGTACATTGATACTGCAGGTCAACAGGAACCCTCAAACCAAGAATGGCCAACATTCAGCCCCTAGGGAGCACTACAGGCCATGCCGAAATTCCCATTTTCTGGTCAAAAATGTTCTAATTTGGTACATTAATAGTACAGGCCAAAAAGAATCCACAAACCAAGAATGACCGACATTCACCACTAGGTGGCGCTAGAGGCCAAGCCGAAATTCCCATTTTCTGTTCAAAAAAGTTATAATTTGGTACATTGATACTACAGGCCAACAGGAACCCACAAACCAAGTATGGCCCACATTAGCCATTAGGGAGCTACAGGCCACTCCCAAAATTTCGTTTTCTGGTCAAAAATTTTCTAATATGGTACATTGATACTACTGGCCAACAGGAACCCACAAACAAAGAATGGCCAACATTCGCCCCTAGGGGGCACTAGAGGCCATGCCGAAATTCCCATTTTATGGTCAAAAATGTTCTAATTTGGTACATTGATACTACAGGTCAACAGGAACCCTCAAACCAAGAATGGCCAACATTCACCCCTAGGGGGCACTACAGGTAATTCCCAAAAGTCCCAATTTCTGGTCAAATATTTTCTAATTATGTACATTGATACTACAGGCCAACAGGAACCCACAACCAAGAATGACCCACATTTGCCCATAGGAGGCGCTACAGGCCACGCCCCCAAAAAATATTTTCAAAGTGATACCATTTCCACAGCATTTAACCAATTCTTTTGAATCTTGGTGTACATGCCTCATTTCTCATTGGGAACAAAAATGCCTCAAGGATCCATAAGGTATGATGGATTTTCCTGTAGACTGAAAATGTTTAGTTTAGGATTCAGACAGAAATACATGTTTTTTGGATTCATCCATTGAGAGGGTTTAACCCCAACCCTCTACTGATCAATTTGAAATGATTTGCCATTTTGAGGAGGAATCCGCATTGCTGCTTGCAGCTATATTTATTATTATTATTATTCTCCTTGAGCCCCAATAGCTCAAAAAGTCACTGGTCAAAAATTTTCTAAATTGGCACATTGATACTCCATGCCAACGGGTACCCCCAAACCAAGAATGGCCCACATTCGCCCATAGGTGGCGCTACAGGCCACGCCCAAAAAAACAAAATTCAAAGTGATACAATTTCCACGCCATTTGTCCAAATCTTCTGAAATTTGGTGTACATGCCTCATTCCTCATGGGGAACAAAAAGCCTCAAGAACCCATAACTTCCGCCATGATGGATTTTCCCGTACGTTGAAAATTTGCGAAAACCTACAAAACTCGTCTTCTCCTGAACCGTAGCTCCAATTGACTTGAAATTTGGTACACATGTGTAGAATGGACATCCTTGAAAACGTTACTTAGGAAAAATGAATACGATACAAAATGGCTGAAAGGGCGTGTTTATGTAAATGTCCAAATTTTAACAATATATACGTGTCAATAAATCAAATGTAATTTTGACTGATGGTTTTTCAAACCTAACATGCTTCAAGATGACATCACTCTGAAATACTGCGCAAAGAATGGCCAACATTAAGCCCTTAGAGGCGCTACAGGCCAC
>NW_026265518.1:0-9843 GCF_025860055.1 Xyrauchen texanus | reverse complement strand
GAGAGCTATTAATGGAGTGAAAGAGAATTCAACACACACACATACACACACAATACAGCTGAGAGCGCTGTGACACACCTGGCTGTTCTCAATGCCAATAGTTGATCTCTATGAAAGTAAAATTGTGCCTAAATGATTTGCAAGCACAGTGTAAAATGTATAAAAGTGTAAATGAAGTTACAAGCATGATAGAAAAATGTGCATGTGCAGAGTAAGATTTTGTATAATTCATGTGTATTATATTAACTCAAAGTAAATGTGACTACCTTTTTTTTTTTTTTTACACATAATTTTGGCACGGATTTCTCACTGAAAAGAGTTTTGATAGCACAAGGGGGAAGGTTAGATTTTCCTTGACCAGTTTACTCTGACCTGATTGGTTTAACAATGTGACGGACAGCTTCTTCATAAGGCTAAGCGTCGTTCCTCTGTATCTCTCCTCTTAAATATGAAACTTTAATATTAATTCATATACGTTCTTTTATTGTCAGAGTAATGTTTAGCCGACACCTTTTATTGATTGAAATATGATTCTCAATCTTGTGTTCAAATGTTTCTTCTTGTTGCTGTTCATTATTTTAATTACTTTGTATTATCATTGGCATGACATTTAGGTGGATGAATGGATAACTTTCTGGTTTCAAAAGCATTAAAGTATTGCTAATAATTTTTTTCTTACACTTGCAACTTGATTTTCACCTTTACAAAATGTTCTATGCGCACGCAAAACAAATTTTGCTTGCAATATGATTTACGCTTCCACAAATCTCACTCTGTACATGCAAATGATTGTCCCTGTAATAATTGAATAATTGCACTGTAAGTCGCTTTGGATAAAAGCGTCTGCCAAAATGCATAAATGTAAATCATTTAGGCCCTATTTTACCTTCACAGATTTCCAGTTGCTTGGTAAGATAAATGAAAAAGAAAGATATATTTCAAAGGATTAGTTGTGAAACAAAACTGGTGCATGGAATCCCCATGGAATCTCACACAGACGATGTGTTAACGAGACGCAGATGTCACGTTTATTTAGAGTAGCGAGTGAAGCGGCACACGCAGACGTCATGTAAGGTAAACACAGACAAGACTGCAAAGTCATATATTTGAGCCTAAAGGGACGCCATAGTATATGACCGTGTGCTAAAATGTAGGCGCTTGAGATTTCGTGATAGCAAAATACATCAGGTTTGTTAAGTTGGCTTGTGAGAGCCAACTTACTGAAATCCTATTTAAACTTATTATTATTAGTGGTGCTTGCAAAGCATCACTATTGTAATCTCACATACTTATTAGTGGTGCTTGCCAAAGGCAAGGCATCACTATTGTTATTCGCCATACTTATTATTAGTGGTGCTTGCAAAGCATCACTATTGTAATCTCACATACTTATTATTTTTAGTGGTGCTTGCAAAGCATCACTATTGTAATCTCACATACTTATTAATTTTAGTGGTGCTTGCAAAGCATCACTATTGTAATCTCACATACTTATTATTAGTGGTGCTTGCAAAGCATCACTATTGTAATCTCACATACTTATTAGTGGTGCTTGCAAAGCATCACTATTGTAATCTCACATACTTATTATTAGTGGTGCTTGCAAAGCATCACTATTGTAATCTCACATACTTATTATTAGTGGTGCTTGCAAAGCATCACTATTGTAATCTCACATACTTATTATTAGTGGTGCTTGCAAAGCATCACTATTGTAATCTCACATACTTATTATTTTTAGTGGTGCTTGCAAAGCATCACTATTGTAATCTCACATACTTATTAGTGGTGCTTGCAAAGCATCACTATTGTAATCTCACATACTTATTATTATTAGTGGTGCTTGCAAAGCATCACTATTGTAATCTCACATACTTATTATTAGTGGTGCTTGCAAAGCATCACTATTGTAATCTCACATACTTATTAGTGGTGCTTGCAAAGCATCACTATTGTAATCTCACATACTTATTAGTGGTGCTTGCCAAAGGCAAGGCATCACTATTGTTATTCGCCATACTTATTATTATTAGTGGTGCTTGCCAAAGGCAAGGCATCACTATTGTTATTCGCCATACTTATTATTATTATTAGTGGTGCTTGCAAAGCATCACTATTGTAATCTCACATACTTATTATTATTAGTGGTGCTTGCAAAGCATCACTATTGTAATCTCACATACTTATTATTAGTGGTGCTTGCAAAGCATCACTATTGTAATCTCACATACTTATTAGTGGTGCTTGCAAAGCATCACTATTGTAATCTCACATACTTATTATTAGTGGTGCTTGCATAGCATCACTATTGTAATCTCACATATTTATTAGTGGTGCTTGCCAAAGGCAAGGCATCACTATTGTTATTCGCCATACTTATTATTATTAGTGGTGCTTGCCAAAGGCAAGGCATCACTATTGTTATTCGCCATACTTATTATTATTATTATTAGTGGTGCTTGCAAAGCATCACTATTGTAATCTCACATACTTATTTTTTCTTCTTATTATTATATTCTACATCGCTTACAAACATTTCGTATCCAAATAACTTCAGATCCACTCAATTCGCACCGTTTGACGTAGACCCACGAATGAGGTGTCAAATCGAACGGCCTATTGAGGACACGTGTGCTATGACTTTTATAAGCGATCGGAGTACGGTGTTTGCCCCAGGGGCAAAAAAGCGGCCGAAAAATCCCATAGACTTAACATTGCGACAAACTTTGACGCGTCACAGCTCCGAGCGAGGATTTCGCAGAAACGTGTGATTTGCCACATTTGAAGAGGCTGGCAGGCTCTGTAAGAGCATACCTCAATATGGGGTAAAAGTTGCACCCCTGGGGGCAGGAGCTGCCCAAAAATGCCCCAATTGACTTATAATGGTGTAGGACGGCCCATGAAATGAAAAGGCATAGGGATTTGTATTGAACATAGCTCTGGATCACAGTGTCATAGAGACGAGGGGTGGGCTCATTTTACTCAGACGACCAATCAGTCTCTCAGGATCATTGTGAAGCTATCAAGCCACGCCCTAGCAACCATTAAGAGCACCTTAGCAACAAGTCCCATAGACTTCTATTGAAACAGATCAAAGGGATATCTCCGGATAGAAGTGTCATAGAAACACAAGGGTGGTCTCGTTTGACTCGGGACAGCAAACAGCCAATCATGCATCACATCAACACTTCCTAGCCCCTCCCTAGCAACCATTGTCGAGCACCTTAACAACCAAAATCCATAGAGGGATATCTTCCATTCTGAATGTCACAGAGGCATGGGAGTTGGTTTATATCATTCATACTGACAAGCAGCCTTTGGAGATTCATGATTGGCAGCTGCCAAGCCACTCCCTAGCAACTAAACAGAGTACCCTAGCAACCGAGTAGCAGATCACTATATCTCTGCACCAGAAAATCAGTAGAGACTTCTGGGTTGATTTATTTCAATCAGGATGGCAAGGACACTTGATTAGTATCACTATGGTAACTGCCTAGCAACCAGATGGGGTTACCCTAGCAACCGAGTAACAAATCACATATCTCTGCATCAGAAAACACGTACAGACTTCCGGGTTGACTTATTTCACTCAGGATGGAAAGGAGCCATGTATTAGTATCACCTATGGTAACTGCATAGCAACCACATGGGCTTACCCTAGCAACCGAGTAACAAATCACATATCTCTGCACCAGAAAATCGTACAGACTTCTGGGTTGATTTATTTCATGATCAGGATGTTTGTTCATTTCAAGTTAGTAACATGCTGTTTGATGAGTTTGCCTACGGCAAGCACCACTCACATTTTCTTAAGGAACATGTACCTATCTAGTTATTAGTGGTGCTTGCAAAGCATCACTATTGTAATCTCACATACTTATTATTAGTGGTGCTTGCAAAGCATCACTATTGTAATCTCACATACTTATTATTTTTATTAGTGGTGCTTGCAAAGCATCATTAGTGGTGCTTGCAAAGCATCACTACTGTAATCTCACATACTTATTATTTTTATTAGTGGTGCTTGCAAAGCATCACTATTGTAATCTCACATACTTATTATTTTTATTTTTATTTTTATTTTTATATCTCTTAACAAAACTTCGGCACCTAACTCGTCCCGCACCGTTTGGCGTAGACCCACGAATGAGGTGTCAAATCGAACGGCCTATTGAGGACACGTGTGCTATGACTTTTATAAGCGATCGGGGGTACGGTATTTGCCCCAGGGGCAAAAAAGCGGCCGAAAAATCACATAGACTTAACATTGAGACAAACTTTGACGCGTCACAGCTCCAAGCGAGGATTTCGTAGAAACGTGTGATTTGCCACATTTGAAGAGGCTGGCAGGCTCTGTAAGAGCATACCTCAATATGGGGTAAAAGTTGCACCCCTGGGGGGCAGGAGCTGCCCAAAAATGCCCCAATTGACTTATAATGGTGTAGGACGGCCCATGAAATGAAAAGGCATAGGGATTTGTATTGAACATAGCTCTGGATCACAGTGTCATAGAGACGAGGGGGTGGGCTCATTTTACTCAGACGACCAATCAGTCTCTCAGGATCATTGTGAAGCTATCAAGCCACGCCCTAGCAACCATTAAGAGCACCTTAGCAACAAGTCCCATAGACTTCTATTGAAACATATCAAAGGGATATCTCCGGATAGAAGTGTCATAGAAACACAAGGGTGGTCTCGTTTGACTCGGGACAGCAAACAGCCAATCATGCATCAAATCAACACTTCCTAGCCCCTCCCTAGCAACCATTGTCGAGCACCTTAACAACCAAAATCCATAGAGGGATATCTTCCATTCTGAATGTCACAGAGGCATGGGAGTTGGTTTATATCATTCATACTGACAAGCAGCCTTTGGAGATTCATGATTGGCAGCTGCCAAGCCACTCCCTAGCAACTAAACAGAGTACCCTAGCAACCGTTTAGCAGTAACTATATCTCTGCACCAGAAAATCAGAGAGACTTCTGGGTTGATTTATTTCAATCAGGATGGCAAGGAGACTTGATTAGTATCACTATGGTAACTGCCTAGCAACCAGATGGGGTTACCCTAGCAACCGAGTAACAAATCACATATCTCTGCATCAGAAAAACGTAGAGACTTCCGGGTTGACTTATTTCAATCAGGATGGAAAGGACACTTCATTAGTATCACTATGGTAACTGCCTAGCAACCAGATGGGCTTACCCTAGCAACCGAGTAACAAATCACATATCTCTGCATCACAAAAACATAGAGACTTCCGGGTTGACTTATTTCAATCAGGCTGGCAAGGACACTTGATTAGTATCACTATGGTAACTGCCTAGCAACCAGATGGGGTTACCCTAGCAACCGAGTAACAAATCACATATCTCTGCACCACAAAATAGTACAGACCTCTGGGTTGATTTATTTCATTCAGGATGGCAAGGACACTTTATTACTATCACTATGGTAACTGCCTAGCAACCAGATGGGGTTACCCTAGCAACCAAGTAACAAATCACATATCTCTGCACCAGAAAATATCACAGACCTCTGGGTTGATTTATTTCACTCAGGATGGCAAGGACACTTGATTACTATCACTATGGTAACTGCCTAGCAACCAGATGGGGTTACCCTAGCAACCGAGTAACAAATCACATATCTCTGCACTAGAAAACAGTAGAGACTTCCGGGTTGACTTATTTTACTCAGGATGGCAAGGAGACTTCATTAGTATCACTATGGTAACTGCCTAGCAACCATATGGGGTTACCCTAGCAACCAAGTAACAAATCACATATCTCTGCATCAGAAAAACGTAGATACTTCTGGGTTGGTTTATTTCAATCAGGATGGCAAAGACACTTGATTATGATCACTATGGTAACTGCCTAGCAACAAGGAGGGGTTACCCTAGCAACCGAGTAACAAATCACATATCTCTGCACCAGAAAATTGAAGAGAATTCTGGGTTGATTTATTTTAATCAGGATGGCCAGGAGACTTGATTAGTATCACTATGGTAACTGCCTAGAAACCAGATGGGGTTAACCTAGCAACCGAGTAACAAATCACATATCTTTCCACCAGAAATTTGTAGAGATTTCCGGGTTGACTTATTTCACTCAGGATGGCAAGGAGACTTCATTACTATCACTATGGTAACTGCCTAGCAACCATATGGGGTTACCCTAGCAACCAAGTAACAAATCACATATCTCTGCATCAGAAAAACGTACAGACTTCTGGGTTGGTTTATTTCACTCAGGATGGCAAGGAGACCTGATTACTATCACTATGGTAACTGCCTAGCAACCAGATGGGGTTACCCTAGCAACCGAGTAACAAATCACATATCTCTGCACCAGAAAACACTACAGACTTCCGGGTTGACTTATTTCACTCAGGATGGAAAGGAGCCATGTGTTGTATTACCTTGGTAACTGCATAGCAACCACTTGGGCTTACCCTAGCAACCGAGTAACAAATCACATATTTCTGCACCAGAAAATCGTACAGACTTCTGGTTTCATTTATTTATGACCATAATTTTTGTTCTTTTCAAGTTATAGCATGCTGTTTGACGAGTTTTGCCACGACAAGCACCACTCACATTTTCTTCAGGAAATGTACCTATCTAGTTAGTGGTGCTTGCAAAGCATCACTATTGTAATCTCACATACTTATTATACTTTTTATTTTTATTTTTATTATATCTCTTAACAAAACTTCGGCACCTAACTCGTCCCGCACCGTTTGGCGTAGACCCACGAATGAGGTGTCAAATCGAACGGCCTATTGAGGACACGTGTGCTATGACTTTTATAAGCGATCGGGGGTACGGTATTTGCCCCAGGGGCAAAAAAGCGGCCGAAAAATCCCATAGACTTAACATTGAGACAAACTTTGACGCGTCACAGCTCCAAGCGAGGATTTCGTAGAAACGTGTGATTTGCCACATTTGAAGAGGCTGGCAGGCTCTGTAAGAGCATACCTCAATATGGGGTAAAAGTTGCACCCCTGGGGGGCAGGAGCTGCCCAAAAATGCCCCAATTGACTTATAATGGTGTAGGACGGCCCATGAAATGAAAAGGCATAGGGATTTGTATTGAACATAGCTCTGGATCACAGTGTCATAGAGACGAGGGGGTGGGCTCATTTTACTCAGACGACCAATCAGTCTCTCAGGATCATTGTGAAGCTATCAAGCCACGCCCTAGCAACCATTAAGAGCACCTTAGCAACAAGTCCCATAGACTTCTATTGAAACAGATCAAAGGGATATCTCCGGATAGAAGTGTCATAGAAACACAAGGGTGGTCTCGTTTGACTCGGGACAGCAAACAGCCAATCATGCATCACATCAACACTTCCTAGCCCCTCCCTAGCAACCATTGTCGAGCACCTTAACAACCAAAATCCATAGAGGGATATCTTCCATTCTGAATGTCACAGAGGCATGGGAGTTGGTTTATATCATTCATACTGACAAGCAGCCTTTGGAGATTCATGATTGGCAGCTGCCAAGCCACTCCCTAGCAACTAAACAGAGTACCCTAGCAACCGTTTAGCAGTAACTATATCTCTGCACCAGAAAATCAGAGAGACTTCTGGGTTGATTTATTTCAATCAGGATGGCAAGGAGACTTGATTAGTATCACTATGGTAACTGCCTAGCAACCAGATGGGGTTACCCTAGCAACCGAGTAACAAATCACATATCTCTGCATCAGAAAAACGTAGAGACTTCCGGGTTGACTTATTTCAATCAGGATGGCAAGGACACTTCATTAGTATCACTATGGTAACTGCCTAGCAACCAGATGGGCTTACCCTAGCAACCGAGTAACAAATCACATATCTCTGCATCACAAAAACATAGAGACTTCCGGGTTGACTTATTTCAATCAGGATGGCAAGGACACTTGATTAGTATCACTATGGTAACTGCCTAGCAACCAGATGGGGTTACCCTAGCAACCGAGTAACAAATCACATATCTCTGCATCAGAAAAACGTAGAGACTTCCGGGTTGACTTATTTCAATCAGGATGGCAAGGACACTTGATTAGTATCACTATGGTAACTGCCTAGCAACCAGATGGGGTTACCCTAGCAACCGAGTAACAAATCACATATCTCTGCATCAGAAAAACGTAGAGACTTCCGGGTTGACTTATTTCAATCAGGATGGCAAGGAGACTTGATTAGTATCACTATGGTAACTGCCTAGCAACCAGATGGGGTTACCCTAGCAACCGAGTAACAAATCACATATCTCTGCATCAGAAAAACGTAGAGACTTCCGGGTTGACTTATTTCAATCAGGATGGCAAGGAGACTTGATTAGTATCACTATGGTAACTGCCTAGCAACCAGATGGGGTTACCCTAGCAACCGAGTAACAAATCACATATCTCTGCATCAGAAAAACATAGAGACTTCCGGGTTGATTTATTTCAATCAGGATGGCAAGGACACTTGATTAGTATCACTATGGTAACTGCCTAGCAACCAGATGGGGTTACCCTAGCAACCGAGTAACAAATCACATATCTCTGCATCAGAAAAACGTAGAGACTTCCGGGTTGACTTATTTCAATCAGGATGGCAAGGAGACTTGATTAGTATCACTATGGTAACTGCCTAGCAACCAGATGGGGTTACCCTAGCAACCGAGTAACAAATCACATATCTCTGCATCAGAAAAACATAGAGACTTCCGGGTTGACTTATTTCAATCAGGATGGCAAGGAGCACTTGATTAGTATCACTATGGTAACTGCCTAGCAACCAGATGGGGTTACCCTAGCAACCGAGTAACAAATCACATATCTCTGCATCAGAAAATACGTAGAGACTTCCGGGTTGATTTATTTCAATCAGGATGGCAAGGACACTTGATTAGTATCACTATGGTAACTGCCTAGCAACCAGATGGGGTTACCCTAGCAACCGAGTAACAAATCACATATCTCTGCATCAGAAAAACGTAGAGACTTCCGGGTTGACTTATTTCAATCAGGATGGCAAGGAGACTTGATTAGTATCACTATGGTAACTGCCTAGCAACCAGATGGGGTTACCCTAGCAACCGAGTAACAAATCACATATCTCTGCATCAGAAAAACATAGAGACTTCCGGGTTGACTTATTTCAATCAGGATGGCAAGGACACTTCATTAGTATCACTATGGTAACTGCCTAGCAACCAGATGGGGTTACCCTAGCAACCGAGTAACAAATCACATATCTCTGCACCAGAAAACACTACAGACTTCCGGGTTGACTTATTTCACTCAGGATGGAAAGGAGCCATGTATTGTATTACCTTGGTAACTGCATAGCAACCACATGGGCTTACCCTAGCAACCGAGTAACAAATCACATATTTCTGCACCAGAAAATCGTACAGACTTCTGGGTTGATTTATTTATGACCATAATTTTTGTTCTTTTCAAGTTACAACATGCTGTTTGACGAGTTTTGCCACGGCAAGCACCACTCACATTTTCTTCAGGAAATGTACCATCTAGTTAGTGGTGCTGCAAGCATCACTATTGTAATCTCACTACTTATTATATTTTTATTTTTATTTTTATATCTCTTAACAAAACTTCGGCACCTAACTCGTCCCGCACCGTTTGGCGTAGACCCACGAATGAGGTGTCAAATCGAACGGCCTATTGAGGACACGTGTGCTATGACTTTTATAAGCGATCGGGGTACGGTATTTGCCCCAGGGGCAAAAAAGCGGCCGAAAAATCCCATAGACTTAACATTGAGACAAACTTTGACGCGTCACAGCTCCAAGCGAGGATTTCGTAGAAACGTGTGATTTGCCACATTTGAAG
>NW_026265517.1:0-9855 GCF_025860055.1 Xyrauchen texanus | reverse complement strand
TGGCAAGGACACTTCATTAGTATCACTATGGTAACTGCCTAGCAACCAGATGGGCTTACCCTAGCAACCGAAAGTAACAAATCACATATCTCTGCACCAGAAAACAGTAGAGACTTCCGGGTTGATTTATTTCAATCAGGATGGCAAGGACACTTGATTAGTATCACTATGGTAACTGCCTAGCAACCAGATGGGGTTACCCTAGCAACCGAGTAACAAATCACATATCTCTGCACCAGAAAACAGTACAGACTTCCGGGTTGATTTATTTCAATCAGGATGGCAAGGACACTTGATTAGTATCACTATGGTAACTGCCTAGCAACCAGATGGGGTTACCCTAGCAACCGAGTAACAAATCACATATCTCTGCACCAGAAAACAGTAGAGACTTCCGGGTTGATTTATTTCAATCAGGATGGCAAGGAGACTTGATTAGTATCACTATGGTAACTGCCTAGCAACCAGATGGGGTTACCCTAGCAACCGAGTAACAAATCACATATCTCTGCATCAGAAAAACGTAGAGACTTCCGGGTTGACTTATTTCAATCAGGATGGCAAGGACACTTGATTAGTATCACTATGGTAACTGCCTAGCAACCAGATGGGGTTACCCTAGCAACCGAGTAACAAATCACATATCTCTGCATCAGAAAAACGTAGAGACTTCCGGGTTGATTTATTTCAATCAGGATGGCAAGGAGACTTGATTAGTATCACTATGGTAACTGCCTAGCAACCAGATGGGGTTACCCTAGCAACCGAGTAACAAATCACATATCTCTGCACCAGAAAACACTACAGACTTCCGGGTTGACTTATTTCACTCAGGATGGAAAGGAGCCATGTATTGTATTACCTTGGTAACTGCATAGCAACCACATGGGCTTACCCTAGCAACCTAGTAACAAATCACATATTTCTGCACCAGAAAATCATACAGACTTCTGGGTTGATTTATTTATGACCATAATTTTTGTTCTTTTCAAGTTACAACATGCTGTTTGACGTAGTTTTGCCACGGCAAGCACCACTCACATTTTCTTCAGGAAATGTACCTATCTAGTTAGTGGTGCTTGCAAAGCATCACTATTGTAATCTCACATACTTATTATACTTTTTATTTTTATTTTATATCTCTTAACAAAACTTCGCACCTAACTCGTCCCCAAGACCGCTTGGCGAGACCCACCTAATGAGGTGTCAAATCGAACGCCTATTGAGGACACGTGTGCTATGACTTTTATGTTTATCGGGTACGGTATTTGCCCCAGGGGCAAAAAAGCGCTAAAAATCCCATAGACTTAACATTGAGACAAACTTTGACGGCCACAGCTCCAAGCTTAGGATTTCAGAGAAACGCAGTGATTTGCCACATTTGAAGAGGCTGGCAGGCTCTGTAAGAGCATACCTCAATATGGGGTAAAAGTTGCACTCCTGGGGGCAGGAGCTGCCCAAAAATGCCCCAATTGACTTATAATGGTGTAGGACTGCCCATGAAATGAAAAGGCATAGGGATTTGTATTGAACATAGCTCTGGATCACAGTGTCATAGAGACGAGGGGTGGGCTCATTTTACTCAGACGACCAATCAGTCTCTCAGGATCATTGTGAAGCTATCAAGCCACGCCCTAGCAACCATTAAGAGCACCTTAGCAACAAGTCCCATAGACTTCTATTGAAACAGATCAAAGGGATATCTCCGGATAGAAGTGTCATAGAAACACAAGGGTGGTCTCGCTTGACTCGGACAGCAAACAGCCAATCATGCATCAAATCAACACTTCCTAGCCCCTCCCTAGCAACCATTGTCGAAAGCACCTTAACAACCAAAATCCATAGAGGGATATCTTCCATTCTGAATGTCACAGAGGCATGGGAGTTGGTTTATATCATTCATACTGACAAGCAGCCTTTGGAGATTCATGATTGGCAGCTGCCAAGCCACTCCCTAGCAACTAAACAGAGTACCCTAGCAACCGCTTAGCAGTAACTATATCTCTGCACCAGAAAATCAGAGAGACTTCTGGGTTGATTTATTTCAATCAGGATGGCAAGGAGACTTGATTAGTATCACTATGGTAACTGCCTAGCAACCAGATGGGGTTACCCTAGCAACCGAAGTAACAAATCACATATCTCTGCATCAGAAAACGTAGAGACTTCCGGGTTGACTTATTTCAATCAGGATGGCAAGGACACTTCATTAGTATCACTATGGTAACTGCCTAGCAACCAGATGGGCTTACCCTAGCAACCGAAAGTAACAAATCACATATCTCTGCATCACAAAAACATAGAGACTTCCGGGTTGACTTATTTCAATCAGGATGGCAAGGACACTTGATTAGTATCACTATGGTAACTGCCTAGCAACCAGATGGGGTTACTCCTAGCAACCTAGTAACAAATCACATATCTCTGCACCAGAAAATCGTACAGACTTCTGGGTTGATTTATTTCATGACCACGAATTTCTGTTCTTATCACTATGGCATGCTATTTAGCAACTGAGTTTTGCCACTAGCAAAGCACCACATCACATTTTCTTCAGGAAATGTACCTATCTAGTTAGTGGTGCTTGCAAAGCATCACTATTGTAATCTCACATACTTATTACTGCTTAGCAACTCATATGTAGTTACTCTATCTACTCAGACAAAACTTCACACTAACTCGCCCCAGACCGCTTAGTGAGACCTACCTAATGAGGTGTCAAATCGAACGCCTATTGAGGACACGAGTGCTATGACTTTATATAGCTATCAGTATGGTATTTGCCCTAGGGCAAAAAGATGCGCCTAAAAATCCCATAGACTTAACATTGAGACAAACTTTGACGCATCACAGCTCCGAGCTAGGATTTCACAGAAACGCAGTGATTTGCCACATTTGAAGAGGCTGGCAGGCTCTGTAAGAGCATACCTCAATATGGGGTAAAAGTTGCACTCTGGGGGCAGGAGCTGCCCAAAGTTGCCCCATTGACTTACAATGGTGTAGGACGCCCATGAAATAAGGATTTTTATTAAACATAGCTCTGGATCACAGTGTCATAGAGACAAGGGGCCTGCCTCATTTTACTCAGACGACCAATCAGTCTCTCAGGATCATTGCAAAGCTATCAAGCCACGCCCTAGCAACCATTTAGAGCACCTTAGCAACAAGTCCCATAGACTTCTAATGAAAGAGATCAAAGGGATATCTCCGCATAGAAGTGTCATACAAACACAAGGGTGGTCTCGCTTGACTCAGGACAGCAAACAGCCAATCATGAATCACCTCAACACTTCCTAGCCCCTCCCTAGCAACCATATGTCGAGCTACCTTAGCAACCAAAAACCATAGAGCGCATATCTTCGCATTCTGAATGTCACAGAGGCATGGGAGTTGATTTATTTCATTCAGTACTGACAAGCAGCCTTTGAATTTCATGATTGGCAGCTGCATGGTAACTGCCTAGCAACTACACGGAGTTACCCTAGCAACCGAGTAACAAATCACATATCTCTGCACCAGAAAATCAGTACAGACTTCTGGGTTGATTTATTTCAACCAGGATGGCAAGGACACTTCATTAGTATCACTATGGTAACTGCCTAGCAACCAGATGGGGTTACCCTAGCAACCGCAAGTAACAAATCACATATCTCTGCACCAGAAAACAGTACAGACTTCCGGGTTGACTTATTTCACTCAGGATGGAAAGGAGCCATGTATTGTATTACCTTGGTAACTGCATAGCAACCACATGGGCTTACCCTAGCAACCTAGTAACAAATCACATATTTCTGCACCAGAAAATCGTACAGACTTCTGGGTTGATTTATTTATGACCATAATTTTTGTTCTTTTCAAGCATGCTATTTGATCTAGTTTTGCCACGGCAAGCACCACTCACATTTTCTTCAGGAAATGTACCTATCTAGTTAGTGGTGCTTGCAAAGCATCACTATTGTAATCTCACATACTTATTTTTATTTTTATTTTCTTTTTTTATTATTATTCTATCTCCGCACAAAACTTCGCACCTAACTCGCCCCAAGACCGCTTGCGTGAGACCCACCTAATGAGGTGTCAAATCTAACGGCCTATTGAGGACACGCGGTGCTATGACTTTTATGTTTATCGGGGTACGTGTAATTGCCCCAGGGGCAAAAAAGCGCCTAAAAATCCCATAGACTTAACATTGCGACAAACTTTGACGCCACAGCTCCGAAGCTAGGATTTCGCGAGAAACGCAGGATTTGCCATATTTGAAGAGGCTGGCAGGCTCTGTAAGAGCATACCTCAAAATGGGGTAAAAGTTGCACTCCTGGGGGCAGGAGCTGCCCAAAAATGCCCCAATTGACTTACAATGGTGTAGGACGCCCATGAAATGAAATGGCATTGGGATTTGTATTCAACATAGCTCTGGATCACAGTGTCATAGAGACAATGGGGCGGGCTCATTTTACTCAGACGCACCAATCAGTATCTCAGGATCATTTTGAATCTATCAAGCCACGCTCTAGCAACAATTTAGAGCACCTTAGCAACAAGTCCCATAGACTTCTAATGAAAGACATCAAAGGGATATCTCCGGATAGAAGTGTCATAGAAACACAAGGGTGGTCTCGCTTTCACTCGGGCAGCAAACAGCCAATCATGAATCACCTCAACACTTCCTAGCCCCTCCCTAGCAACCATTGTCGAAGCACCTTAGCAACCAAAATCCATAGAGGATATCTTCCATTCTGAATGTCACAGAGGCATGGGAGTTGGTTTATATCATTCATACTGACAAGCAGCCTTTGGAGATTAATGATTGGCAGCTGCCAAGCCACTCCCTAGCAACTAAACAGAGTACCCTAGCAACCATTTAGCAGTAACTATATCTCTGCACCAGAAAATCAGAGAAACTTCTGGGTTGATTTATTTCAATCAGGATGGCAAGGAGACTTCATTAGTATCACTAAGGTAACTGCCTAGCAACCAGATGGGGTTACCCTAGCAACCGAAAGTAACAAATCACATATCTCTGCATCAGAAAACGTAGAGACTTCCGGGTTGACTTATTTCAATCAGGATGGCAAGGACACTTGATTACTATCACTATGATTACTGCCTAGCAACCAGATGGGGTTACCCTAGCAACCGAAAGTAACAAATCACATATCTCTGCACCAGAAAATAGTACTGACTTCCGGGTTGATTTATTTCACTCAGGATGGCAAGGACACTTGATTACTATCACTATGGTAACTGCCTAGCAACCAGATGGGGTTACCCTAGCAACCGAGAAACAAATCACATATCTCGCACCAGAAAAGAGTACAGACTTCCAGGTTGATTTATTTCAACCAGGATGGCAAGGACACTTCATTAGTATCAATATGGTAACTGCCTAGCAACCACATGGGTTTACCCTAGCAACCGAAAGTAACAAATCACATATCTCTGCATCAGAAAACGTAGATACTTCTGGGTTGACTTATTTCAATCAGGATGGCAAGGACACTTGATTACTATCACTATGGTAACTGCCTAGCAACCAGATGGGGTTACCCTAGCAACCGAAAGTAACAAATCACATATCTCTGCACCAGAAAATAGTACTGACTTCCGGTTGATTTATTTCACTCAGGATCGCAAGGACACTTGATTACTATCACTATGGTAACTGCCTAGCAACCAGATGGGGTTACTCCTAGCAACCGAGAAACAAATCACATATCTCGCACCAGAAAAGAGTACAGACTTCCGGGTTGATTTATTTCAACCAGGATGGCAAGGACACTTCATTAGTATCAATATGGTAACTGCCTAGCAACCAGATGGGGTTACCCTAGCAACCGAGTAACAAATCACATATCTCTGCACCAGAAAACAGTAGTGACTTCCGGGTTGACTTATTTCACTCAGGATGGCAAGGAGACTTCATTAGTATCACTATGGTAACTGCCTAGCAACCATATGGGGTTACCCTAGCAACCGAGTAACAAATCACATATCTCTGCATCACAAAAACATAGAGACTTCCGGGTTGACTTATTTCAATCAGGATGGCAAGGAGACTTCATTAGTATCACTATGGTAACTGCCTAGCAACCAGATGGGGTTACCCTAGCAACCCAACTAGCAAATCACATATCTCTGAATCACAATAACGTAGAGAGTTCCGGGTTGACTTATTTCAATCAGGATGGCAAGGAGACTTCATAAGTATCACTATGGTAACTGCCTAGCAACCAGATGGGGTTACCCTAGCAACCAACTAACAAATAACATATCTCTGCATCACAAAAACGTAGAGACTTCCGGGTTGACTTATTTCACTCAGGATGGAAAGGAGCCATGTATTGTATTACCTTGGTAACTGCATAGCAACCACATGGGCTTACCCTAGCAACCGAGTAACAAATCACATATTTCTGCACCAGAAAATCATACAGACTTCTGGGTTGATTTATTCATGACCATAATTTTTGCTCTTTTCAAGTTATAACATGCTGTTTCACCAGTTTTGCCACGGCAAGCACCACTCACATTTTCTTCAGGAAATGTACCTATCTAGTTATTGCTTTATTATTTTTATTTTTATTTTTTTTTATATCTCTTAACAAAACTTCGGCACCTAACTCGCCCCAAGACCGCTTAGCGAGACCCACTAATGAGGTGTCAAATCGAACGGCCTATTGAGGACACGTGTGCTATGACTTTTATGTTTATCGGGGTACGGTATTTGCCCCAGGGGCAAAAAAGCGGCCTAAAAATCCCATAGACTTAACATTGAGACAAACTTTGACGCCACAGCTCCAAGCTTAGGATTTCACAGAAACGTGTGATTTGCCACATTTGAAGAGGCTGGCAGGCTCTGTAAGAGCATACCTCAATATGGGGTAAAAGTTGCACTCCTGGGGGCAGGAGCTGCCCAAAAATGCCCCAATTGACTTATAATGGTGTAGGACGGCCCATGAAATGAAAAGGCATAGGGATTTGTATTGAACATAGCTCTGGATCACAGTGTCATAGAGACGAGGGGTGGGCTCATTTTACTCAGACGACCAATCAGTCTCTCAGGATCATTGTGAAGCTATCAAGCCACGCCCTAGCAACCATTAAGAGCACCTTAGCAACAAGTCCCATAGACTTCTATTGAAACAGATCAAAGGGATATCTCCGGATAGAAGTGTCATAGAAACACAAGGGTGGTCTCGCTTTGACTCGGACAGCAAACAGCCAATCATGCATCAAATCAACACTTCCTAGCCCCTCCCTAGCAACCATTGTCGAGCACCTTAACAACCAAAATCCATAGAGGGATATCTTCCATTCTGAATGTCACAGAGGCATGGGAGTTGGTTTATATCATTCATACTGACAAGCAGCCTTTGGAGATTCATGATTGGCAGCTGCCAAGCCACTCCCTAGCAACTAAACAGAGTACCCTAGCAACCGCTTAGCAGTAACTATATCTCTGCACCAGAAAATCAGAGAGACTTCTGGGTTGATTTATTTCAATCAGGATGGCAAGGAGACTTGATTAGTATCACTATGGTAACTGCCTAGCAACCAGATGGGGTTACCCTAGCAACCGAAGTAACAAATCACATATCTCTGCATCAGAAAAACGTAGAGACTTCCGGGTTGACTTATTTCAATCAGGATGGAAAGGACACTTCATTAGTATCACTATGGTAACTGCCTAGCAACCAGATGGGCTTACCCTAGCAACCGAGTAACAAATCACATATCTCTGCATCACAAAAACATAGAGACTTCCGGGTTGACTTATTTCAATCAGGATGGCAAGGACACTTCATTAGTATCACTATGGTAACTGCCTAGCAACCAGATGGGCTTACCCTAGCAACCGAGTAACAAATCACATATCTCTGCATCAGAAAAACGTAGAGACTTCCGGGTTGACTTATTTCAATCAGGATGGCAAGGACACTTGATTAGTATCACTATGGTATCTGCCTAGCAACCAGATGGGCTTACCCTAGCAACCGAGTAACAAATCACATATCTCTGCATCACAAAAACATAGAGACTTCCGGGTTGACTTATTTCAATCAGGATGGCAAGGAAACTTGATTAGTATCACTATGTTAACTGCCTAGCAACCAGATGGGGTTACCCTAGCAACCAAGAAACAAATCACATATCTCTGCACCAGAAAAGAGTACAGACTTCCGGGTTGATTTATTTCAATCAGGATGGCAAGGACACTTGATTACTATCACTATGGTAACTGCCTAGCAACCAGATGGGGTTACCCTAGCAACCGAGAAACAAATCACATATCTCTGCACCAGAAAACAGTACAGACTTCCGGGTTGATTTATTTCAATCAGGATGGCAAGGAGACTTGATTAGTATCACTATGGTAACTGCCTAGCAACCAGATGGGGTTACCCTAGCAACCGAGTAACAAATCACATATCTCTGCATCAGAAAAACGTAGAGACTTCCGGGTTGACTTATTTCAATCAGGATGGCAAGGACACTTGATTAGTATCACTATGGTATCTGCCTAGCAACCAGATGGGGTTACCCTAGCAACCGAGTAACAAATCACATATCTCTGCATCACAAAAACATAGAGACTTCCGGGTTGATTTATTTTAATCAGGATGGCCAGGAGACTTGATTAGTATCACTATGGTAACTGCCTAGCAACCAGATGGAGTTACCCTAGCAACCGAGCAACATATCACATATCTCTGCACCAGAACACACTACAGACTTCCGGGTTGACTTATTTCACTCAGGATGGAAAGGAGCCATGTATTGTATTACCTTGGTAACTGCATAGCAACCACACGGGCTTACCCTAGCAACCGAGTAACAAATCACATATTTCTGCACCAGAAAATCGTACAGACTTCTGGGTTGATTTATTTATGACCATAATTTTTGTTCTTTTCCAGTTACAACATGCTGTTTGACGAGTTTTGCCACGGCAAGCACCACTCACATTTTCTTCAGGAAATGTACCTATCTAGTTATTAGTATTATTCTTACTCTGAAATTTCTATATCTAACTCCTCTTAGAGCTTTTAAGCTACAGGCACCAAACTCAGCACAGACCTTCAGACTAATCCCGAATAGTGTGCTATATCTTTTCTAACTGATCGGACTTACGGTTTTCCTAAAAATGACGATCAAACTCAGAAAAAACTCCCATTGACTTAACATTGCGGAATGTTCAGAAATTAAAATTCCAACTGACATTTTCACACACACACACACAAAAAGGGCCTGTCAGCCCTGCATCTCTCCCTCTCTCTCTCCCTCAGAGGATTTCTTTTATCAAGCAGCCAAAAAGTAATGACCTAAAATCTTCCTAGCCACACGCTAAAACATGCTAAAAACGTGCTAGCATCATGCTAACACATGCTAGCATCGCCTAGCGAAGTGCTAAAACATGCTAAAAACGTGCTAGCATCATGCTAACACATGTTAGCATCGCCTAGCGAAGTGCTAAAACATGCTAAAAACGTGCTAACATCATGCTAACACATGCTAGCATCGCCTAGCGAAGTGCTAAAACATGCTAAAAACGTGCTAGCATCATGCTAACACATGCTAGCATCGCGTAGCGGAGTGCCAAAACATGCTAAAAACATGCTAGCATCATGCTAACACATGCTAGCATCAACTAGCGAAGTGCTAAAAAATGTTAAAAACGTGCTAGCGTCACCTAGCGAAGTGTTAAAACATGCTAAAAACGTGCTAGCATCATGCTAACACATGCTAGCATCGCCTAGCGAAGTGCTAAAACATGCTAAAAACGTGCTAGCATCATGCTAACACATGCTAGCATTGCCTAGCGAAGTGTTAAAACATGCTAAAAAAGTGCTAGCA
>NW_026265516.1:0-9980 GCF_025860055.1 Xyrauchen texanus | reverse complement strand
AAATCCTCGCTGGAGCTGTGGCGTCAAAGTTTGTCTCAATGTTAAGTCTATGGGATTTTTCAGAATCAGAATCAGAATCAGAATCAGCTTTATTGCCAAGTATGCTTACACATACAAGGAATTTGTCAAGGTGACAGGAGCTTCCAGTCAACAACAATACAAACAATACCAAAAAAAACAGCAGCAAGGCATAGGTAATTAAAAACAAAAAGAACACAAAATAAATAATTATACATATACGTACATAAACTCACCTTCATACATACCCACATACACACCGTAGTAGTAAATCTAATACAATCTGTATATAAAGAACAAAAAACAGTATATTATGTACAGAGCAATGTAAGTAATGGCAGAAGTGGATAAGTTGGATAATATAATTTAAATTAAAATTAAACTGTGTATTGCACATAATTATTGCTCAATGGGGGTAATTTAACTGTTCATTAGATGGATGGCCTGAGGGAAAAAACTGTTCCTGTGTCTGACGGTTCTGGTGCTCAGTGCTCTGAAGCGCCGGCCAGAAGGCAACAGTTCAAAAAGGTAGTGGGCAGGGTGAGTGGGGTCCAGAGTGATTTTACCAGCCTTTTCCTCACTCTGGAAGTGTATAGTTCTTGAAGGGAGGGCAGGGGGCAACCAATAATCCTCTCAGCAGACCGAACTGTCCTTTGTAGTCTTCTGATGTCTAATTTCGTGGCTGCACCAAACCAGACAGTTACTGAAGTGCAGAGGACAGACTCAATGACCGCTGAGTAGAACTGTTTCAGCAGCACTGGTGGCAGGTTGAATTTCCTCAGTTGGCGAAGGAAGTACAACCTCTGCTGGGCCTTTTTCACAATGGGTCGATGTGTATCTCCCACTTCAGGTCCTGTGAGATGGTAGTGCCCAGGAACCTAAATGACTCCACTGCTGACACAGTGCTGTTTAGAATGGTGAGGGGGACAATGTTGGGGTGTTCCTCCTAAAGTCCACAATCATCTCCACTGTTTTGAGCGTGTTCAGCTCCAGGTTGTTTTGACTGCACCAGACAGCCAGCCGTTCAACCTCCTTTCTATCACGCGAGACTCATCATCATCTCCGGATGAGGCCGATGACAGTGGTGTCGCTCTGCAAACTTCAGGAGCTTGACAGAGTGGTCCTTGGTGGTGCAGTCATTAGTGTACAGGGAGAAGAGTAGTGGGGAGAGCACACATCCCTGGGGGCATCCAGTGCTGATGGTACAGGTGGTGGAAGTGAATTTTCCTGCCTCACAAGCTGCTGCCTGTCCGTCAGAAAGCTGGTAATCCACTGACAGGTAGAGGTGGGAACAGGGAGTTGGTTTAACTTAGTCCGGAGTATATCTGGTATGATTGTGTTGAAAGCCGAGCTGAAGTCCACAAAAAAGGATCGCTAGCGTATGTCCCCGGTCTGTCCAGATGTTGCAGGATATGATGCAAACCCATGTTGACTGCATCATCCACAGACCTGTTTGCTCGATAAGCAAATTGAAGGGGGTCCAGAAAGGGTCCAGTGATGTCCTTCAGGTGGGCCAACACCAGTCTCTCAAATGACTTCATGACCACAGATGTCAGGGCGACAGGTCTGTAGTCATTAAGTCCTGTGATTTTTGGTTTCTTAGGGACGGGGATAATGACTGGCGTTTGAAGCAGCATGGGACTTCACATTGCTCCAGTGATCTATTGAAGATCTGAGTGAAGATGGGGGCCAGTTGGTTAGCACAGGAACGAAGGCAAGCTGGTGAGATGCCATCTGGTCCTGGAGCCTTCCTTGTCCTTTGCTTCCGAAAGACACGCACACATCGTCCTCACAGATCTTTAGTGCAGGTAGTGTAGCAGGAGGGGGAGGAGGGGGTTGCAGGAGGTGTTAATGGTTGTGTGAAATGAAGGTCCGAGTGCATGTGGGGTGTGAAATCGGGCCTTTCAAATCTGCAGTAAAACACATTCAGGTCAGTCAGCCAGTCGTTGGTCCGCCACAGGGTTGGGGGTAGGAGTCCTGTAATTAGTAAGTTGTTTCAGGCCACTCCACACTGATGCTGGAGTAGATTAGCTGAAAACTTGTTTTCAGCTTCTCAGAGTAGCTTCTTTTAGCCACTCTGATTTCCCTATTCAGTGTGTTCCTGGCCTGATTATACAAGACTCTATCCCCACCCCTGTAAGCCTCCTCTTTGGCATGACGAAGCTGTCTGAGTTTTCCTGTGAACCATGGTTTATCATTGTTGAATGACAAAAATGTCCTAGTAGGGATGCACATATCCTCACAGAAACTGATGTATGATGTAACAGTATCTGTGAGCTCGTCCAGGTCTGTAGCTGCAGCTTCAAAAACACTCCAATCAGTGCAGTCAAAGCAGGCTTGTAGTTCCAGCTCTGCTTCAATAGTCCATCTCCTTATAGTCCTTACAACTGGCTTGGTTGATTTTAATTTCTGCCTGTAGGTCGGGAGAAGATGAACCAGACAGTGATCAGAGAGACCCAAAGCTGCACGTGGGACAGAGCGATATGCATCCTTTAATGTAGTATAGCAGTGGTCCAGTATATTCCTGTCTCTGGTGGGGCATGTAATGTGCTGTCTGTATTTGGGCAGTTCACGTGTGAGATTTGTTTTGTTAAAGTCCCCAAGAATAATAATGACTGAGTCCGGGTATTGTTGTTCTGTGTCTGAGATTTGATCAGCCAGCTGTTGCAGCCTAAGTTCCCAGACGCGTTTGGAGGAATGTAAACACTCACCAGAATAAGCGAAGAAAACTCCCGCGGCGAGTAGAGCGGCTTACAGTTAATAAAGAGCGCTTCCAGATTAGGACAGCACATCCTCTTTAGTGTTGTTACATCTGTACACCAACTTTCGTTGATGTAAAAGCATGTTCCACCACCTCTCGTTTTCCCCGTTAACTCAGCGATGCGATCCGCTCTGAACAGCTGGAAGCCCGGCAGATGTAATGCGCTGTCGGAATGGCTTCACTCAACCAGGTTTCAGTGAAGCACAGTGCAGCAGAGTTTGAAAAGTCCTTATTAGTATGTGTGAGGAGATGTAGTTCGATCCGTTTTGTTGGGAAGAGAGCGGAGATTCGCGAGATGAATGCTCGGCAGTGCTGTTCGAACGCCGGCTGACGGAGTTTAACCAGCGCCAGCTTCGTCTCCCTAGCCTGCGCCTCGTAAGCGCATCTAAACAACACAGCAGCGCCTCCAACTAAAATGTCCAGCAAAACGTCCGAATATTGAAAAACCGGGAAAAGATTATCTGGTATGTGCTGCTGAATGTTCAGCAGTTCGTCCCTGGTAAAACTGATTGGTAAAAGATTGCTAAACACAGGACAAACTAACAAAAACAACAAAAGAATTGAAGAGCTCCACACCGAGGCGGCCATCTGCGGCGCCATGTTGTTCCTGTTTCGGCCGCTTTTTTGCCCCTGGGGCAAATACCGTACCCCCGATCGCTTATAAAAGTCATAGCACACGTGTCCTCAATAGGCCGTTCGATTTGACACCTCATTCAGTGGGTCTACGCCAAGCGGTCGTGGAGACGAGTTAGGTGCCAAGTTTTGTTAAGAGATATAAAAATAAAAATAAAAATAAAAATAATAAGTATGTGAGATTACAATAGTGATGCTTTGCAAGCACCACTAATAATAAGTTTAAATAGGATTTCAGTAAGTTGGCTCTCACAAGCCAACTTAATAATAAGTTTAAATAGGATTTCAGTAAGTTGGCTCTCACAAGCCAACTTAACTAGAAAAAGTTCAGTCGAGACAAACTTTAAGTTGGCTTGTGAAAGTTTGGACCAGAAAGTTTGAAGAAGTTTAAAGTAGTTTGAAGTTTAAAGTAGTTTGAAGTTTAAAGTAGTTTGAAGTTTAAATTAGTTTAAAGTTTAAA
Source organism: Xyrauchen texanus (assembly GCF_025860055.1). Lineage (NCBI taxonomy): Eukaryota > Metazoa > Chordata > Actinopteri > Cypriniformes > Catostomidae > Xyrauchen > Xyrauchen texanus. The sequence goes on along the minus strand of NW_026265516.1, from coordinate 6,108 downwards.
GTAGTTTGTAGTTTAAACGAGTTTAAAGTTTAAAGTAGTTTGAAGTTTAAAGTAGTTTATAGTTTAAATGAGTTTAAAGTTTAAATTAGTTTGTAGTTTAAATTAGTTTAAAGTTTAAAGTAGTTTGTAGTTTAAAGTAGTTTAAAGTTTAACTTAGTTGCTAGATAGACAGATAGATAGATAGACACTCAGATAGATAGTTAGATAGAGAGATAGATAGATAGATATTTACCCTCAGATAGATAGATAGATATAGATAGATAGATATTTACCCTCAGATAGATAGATAAATAGATAGAGAGAGAGATAGATATTTACCCTCAGATAGATAGATAGATAGATATATATTGACCCTCAGATAGATAGATAGATAGATAGACAGACAGATAGATGCTAGCACGTTTTAGAATTTTTAGCACTTGCTAGAGCGATGCTATAGACGTTTTAGCATTTTTTAGCACTTCGCTAGGGCGATGCTAGCATGTGTTAGCATGATGCTAACACGTTTTTAGCATGCTTTAGCGCCGGCTGGGCGATGCTAGCATGTGTTAGCATGATGCTAGCACATTTTAGCATGATTTAGCGACTCGCTAGGCGATGCTTAGCATGTGTTAGCATGATGCTAACGCGTTTTTGCATTTTTAGCACTGGCTAGGCGATGCTAGCATGTGTTAGCATGATGCTATGCACGTTTTAAGCATTTTTAAGCGCCGCTAGGCGATGCTAGCATGTGTTAGCATGATGCTAACACGTTTTTAGCATGTTTTAGCGCTCGCTAGGCGATGCTTAACATGTGTTAGCATGATGCTAGCATGTTTTTAGCATGTTTTAGCGCCCGCTAGGCGATGCTTAGCATGTGTTAGCATGATGCTTAGCAAGTTTTTAGCATTTTTAACACTTCGGCTAGGCGATGCTAGCATGTGTTAGCATGATGCTATTATGCGTTTTTAGCATGTTTTAAGCACTTTGCTAGGCGATGCTAGCATGTGTTAGCATGATCTGCTATGCGTTTTACCATGTTTTAGCGACTCGCTAGGCGATGCTAGCATGTGTTAGCATGATGCTAGCACGTTTTTAGCATGTTTTAGCGCTTCGCTAGGCGATGCTAGCATGTGTTAGCATGATGCTAGCATGTTTTTAGCATTTTTAGCACTTCGCTAGGCGATGCTAGCATGTGTTAGCATGATGCTTATGACGTTTTTAGCATGTTTTAGCGTGTGGCTATGAAGATTTTAGGTCATTACTTTTTGGCTGCTTGATAAAAGAAATCCTCTGAGGAGAGAGAGGGAGAGATGCAGGGCTGACAGGCCCTTTTTGTCTGTGTGTGTGAAAATGTCAGTTGGAATTCAAATTTCTGAAGATTCCGCAATGTAAGTCAATGGGAGTTTTTCCAAGTTTGATCGTCATTTTTAGGAAAACCGTAAGTCCGATCAGTTAGAAAAGATATAGCAACTTCGAGTCAGACCAGTTTGAGTGTCTGTGCCGAGTTTGGAGTATGTGGAGTTAAAGCTCTAGGAGGAGTAAGCGTATAGAAATTTCACGCTAAGAAGAATAATAATAACTAGATAGGTACATTTCCTGAAGAAAATGTGAGTGGTGCTTGCAGTGGCAAAACTCGATCAAATAGCCTGCTTGAAAAGAACAGAAATTGTGGTCATAAATAAATCAACCCAGAAGTCTGTATAATTTTCTGGTGCAGAAATATGTGATTTGTTACTAGGTTGCTAGGGTAAGCCCATGTGGTTGCTATGCAGTTAGCAAGGTAATACAATACATGGCTCCTTTCCATCCTGAGTGAAATAAGTCAACCCAAAAATCTGTACTGTTTTCTGGTGCAGAGATATGTGATTTGTTACTTTCGGTTGCTAGGGTAACCCCATGTGGTTGCTAGGCAGTTACCATAGTGATACTAATCAAGTGTCCTTGCCATCCTGATTGAAATAAGTCAACCCGGAAGTCTCTATGTTTTTGTGATGCAGAGATATGTGATTTGTTACTTTCGGTTGCTAGGGTAAGCCCATGTGGTTGCTAGGCAGTTACCATAGTGATACTAATGAAGTCTCCTTTCCATCCTGATTGAAATAAGTCAACCCGGAAGTCTCTACGTTTTTATGATGCAGAGATATGTGATTTGTTACTGGGTTGCTAGGGTAACCCCATCTGGTTGCTAGGCAGTTACCATAGTGATACTAATCAAGTGTCCTTGCCATCCTGATTGAAATAAATCAACCCAGAAGTCTCTCCGATTTTCTGGTGCAGAGATATAGTTACTGCTAAGCGGTTGCTAGGGTACTCTGTGTAGTTGCTAGGGAGTGGCTTGGCAGCTGCCAATCATGAATCTCCAAAGGCTGCTTGTCAGTATGAATGATATAAACCAACTCCCATGCCTCTGTGACATTCAGAATGGAAGATATCCCTCTATGGATTTTGGTTGTTAAGGTGCTTGACAATGGTTGCTAGGGAGGGGCTAGGAAGTGTTGATTTGATGCATGATTGGCTGTTTGCTGTCCCGAGTCAAACGAGACCACCCTTGTGTTTCTATGACACTGTGATCCAGAGCTATGTTCAATACAAATCCCTATGCCTTTTCATTTCATGGGCCGTCCTACACCATTATAAGTCAATTGGGGCATTTTTGGGCAGCTCCTGCCCCCCAGGGGTGCAACTTTTACCCCATATTGAGGTATGCTCTTACAGAGCCTGCCAGCCTCTTCACATGTGGCAAATCACACGTTTCTACGAAATCCTGGCTTGGAGCTGTGACGCGTCAAAGTTTGTCTCAATGTTAAGTCTATGGGATTTTTCGACGCTTTTTTGCCCCTGGGGCAAATACCGTACCCGATAAGCTTATAAAAGTCATAGCACACGTGTCCTCAATAGGCCGTTCGATTTGACACCTCATTACGTGGGTCTACGCCAAACGGTGCGGGACGAGTTAGGTGCGAAGTTTTGTTAAGAGATATAAAAATAAAAATAAAAATAAAAATAATAAGTATGTGAGATTACAATAGTGATGCTTTGCAAGCACCACTAATAATAAGTTTAAGTAGGATTTCAGTAAGTTGGCTCTCACAAGCCAACTTAACTAGAAAAAGATCGTCGAGACAAACTTTAAGTTGGCTTGTGAAAGTTTGGACCAGAAAGTTTGAAGAAGTTTAAAGTAGTTTGAAGTTTAAAGTAGTTTGAAGTTTAAAGTAGTTTGAAGTTTAAAGTAGTTTAAATTAGTTTGTAGTTTAAAGTAGTTTAAATTAGTTTGAAGTTTAAAGTAGTTTGAAGTTTAAAGTAGTTTGAAGTTTAAAGTAGTTTAAATTAGTTTGTAGTTTAAATTAGTTTGAAGTTTAAAGTAGTTTAAATTAGTTTGAAGTTTAAAGTAGTTTATAGTTTAAATTAGTTTAAAGTTTAACTTAGTTGCTAGATAGATAGATAGATAGATAGATAGATAGATAGACACTCAGATAGATAGTTAGAGAGATAGATAGATATTTACCCTCAGATAGATAGATAAATAGATAGAGAGAGAGAGAGAGAGAGAGAGAGATAGATAGATATTGACCCTCAGATAGATAGATAGATAGACAGACAGATAGATGCTAGCACGTTTTTAGAATTTTTTTAGCACTTCGCTAGGCGATGCTAGCACATTATTAGCATGTTTTAGCACTTCGCTAGGCGATGCTAGCATGTGTTAGCATGATGCTAGCACGTTTTTAGCATGTTTTAGCACTTTGCTAGGCGATGCTAACATGTGTTAGCATGATGCTAGCACGTTTTTAGCCTGTTTTAGCACTTCGCTAGGCGATGCTAGCATTTGTTAGCATGATGCTATGCACGGTTTTAAGCATGTTTTAGCGACTTCGCTAGGCAATGCTAAGCATGTGTTAGCATGATGCTATGACGCTTTTAGCCTGTTTTAACACTCGGCTAGGCGATGCTAACATGTGTTAGCATGATGCTAGCGACGTTTTAGCATTTTTTAGCACTTCGCTAGGCAATGCTAGCATGTGTTAGCATGATGCTATGACGTTTTAGCCTGTTTTAGCGCTCAGCTAGGCGATGCTAGCATGTGTTAGCATGATGCTAGCACGTTTTTAGCATTTTTAGCACTTCGTGAGGCGTATGCTAGCATGTGTTACCAGTGTAGACTGATTCCCAAACAAACGACTCTAATGAGCCAGTTCTTTTGAATCTAAAATGTGAAACATACAGTGTGACCAGTGTAATCTGATTACAATATTAATGACTCTAATGAGCCGGTTCTTTTGAATCTACAGTGTGAAACATACAGTGTGACCAGTGTAGTCTGATTTCCAAATGAATGACTCTAATGAGCTGGTTCTTTTGAATCTACAATGTGAAACATACAGTGTGACCAGTGTAGTCTGATTCCCAAATTAATGACTCTAATGAGCCGGTTCTTTTGAATCTACAATGTGAAACATACAGTGTGACCAGTTTAGTCTGATTCCCAAATTAATGAGACTAATGAGCCAGTTCTACAGTGTAGTGTTAAAAAAGTTTAACTTAGTTGCTAGATAGATAGATAGATAGATAGATAGACAGATAGATAGATATTTACCCTCAGATAGATGCTAGCATGTTTTTAGCTTAAATAGTTTAAATAGGATTTCAGTAAGTTGGCTTTCACAAGCCAACTTAATAAGTTTAAGTAGGATTTCAGTCAGTTGGCTCTCACAAGCCAACTTAATAACTAGAAAAAAAGTTAGATCGAGACAAACTTTAAGTTGGCTTGTGAAAGTTTGGACCAGGAAGTTTGAAGAAGTTTAAAGTAGTTTCAAGTTTAAAGTAGTTTGAAGTTTAACTTAGTTGCTAGATAGATAGACACTCAGATAGATAGATAGACACTCAGATAGATAGATAGACACGTTTTAGCATGTTTTAGCACTTTGCTAGGCGAAGCTAGCATGTGTTAAGCGTGATGCTAGCGCGTTTTTAGCATGTTTTAGCGCTCAGCTAGGCGATGCTAGCATGTGTTAGCATGATGCTAGCACGCTTTTAGCATGTTTTAGCGCTCCGCTAGGCGATGCTAGCATGTGTTAGCATGATGCTAGCACGTTTTTAGCATGTGTTAGCGTGTGGCTATGAAGATTTTAGGTCATTACTTTTTGGCTGCTTGATAAAATAAATCCTCTGAGGGAGAGATGCAGGGCTGACAGGCCCTTTTTGTCTGTGTGTGAAAATGTCAGTTGGTAAATATCTATCTCTCTTTTGTCACTCACTCCTGAGTGAGGCGTAAAATCATCGCGGCCTATTGAGGAGAGGTGTGCTATGACTTTTATAAGCGATCGGAGTACGGTATTTGCCCCAGGGGCAAAAAAGTGGCCGAAAAATCCCATAGACTTAACATTGCAACAAACTTTGACGAGCCACAGCTCCGACCGAAAATTTCACACAAACGTGTGATTTGCCACATTTGAAGAGGCTAGCAGGCTCTGTAAGAGCATACCTCAATATGGGGTAAAAGTTTCACCCCTGGGGGGCAGGAGCTGCCCAAAGTTGCCCCATTGACTTACTATGGTGAAGGACGGTCCATGAAATTACATTGCATAGGGATTTTGTATTGAACATAGCTCTGGATCACAGTCTCATAGAGACAAGGGGGCAGGCTCGTTTTACACAGATGACCAATCAGGCTCTCAGGATCATTGTGAAGCTATCAAGCCACGCCCTAGCAACCATTTAGAGCACCTTAGCAACAAGTCCCATAGACTTCTAATGAAAGATATCAAAGGGATATCTCCGGATAGAAGTGTCATAGAAACACAAGGGTGGTCTCGTTTGACTCGGGGCACCAAACAGCCAATCATGAATCACCTCAACACTTCCTAGCCCATCCCTAGAAACCATTGTCGAGCACCTTAGCGACCAAAATCCATAGAGGGATATCTTCCATTCTGAATGTCACAGAGGCATGGGAGTTGGTTTATATCATTCATACTGACAAGCAGCCTTTGGAGTTTCATAATTATCTTTTTTCTAACTGATCAGACTTACGGTTTTCCCACAGCGAATGATCAAAAACTGGAAAAATCCCATTGACTTAACATTGCGGAATGTTCAGAAATGTAAATCTCTACTGCCATTTTCACA
>NW_026265515.1:0-10000 GCF_025860055.1 Xyrauchen texanus | reverse complement strand
CTGAACTGTGAAGTTCCGCTGTCGCCATATCTGTTTCCGGTTTACTTGCGCGTCGCACAGAATGTCTGTTTTTACTCGACGTCTCCAGAATCTTCCGAAAATACGCGTCAGCGATGTTCATCGCATTGTTGATGCCTGCTCCGACAAGCAAGAGGAACAAGGGCTTTAAACTCTACATATCGAGTTATCTGCACAACTACAAGGGTAAGTATTTTAATCTAATGTGGTGTGCCGGCAGATAGCGGCTAAGCTAGTTCGCCACGTGTTCATTTTTTATGTAAGGTTAGTATAGAAGCTTGTTTTTTCTTAGTTTTAAAGCAGACTGTTTGTTAATTTTTGTGATAATTGTAATATAAATTATATTAACTTGCTCTCCTCTCAGTTTCTAATAAAGATCAGGGCACAGGTGAAGTCACTGTCAGGGCATTGTGCTTCAGGTCCATGAGGAAAACAGATAAACCTCACAGTTTGAGTGTATGGTGAAGCTAGAATTGATAAGACCGCAGTTATAGGCTTGTTACTTTAATAGCCCGGTGTACCCGATGTTCCTGGGGACTCGGCTAAGGTTATTCATGATTAATGTAACTCAAATGAAAACAGTTATTGTTGGCAGGTAAGTTTCCCTAGCTGGTCCCCTCTGTGTAAAATGCGTTCTTATTCAAGTTTTCAACTCAGTCATTCGTTTAAGATGCAATCTTGTGTTATAAGTATTAGGCTATCATGATTATACAGTGAGCAAGCTATATAAATAAGTATTTAATATAATAAAAGTGTAGAGCAACAACCGAGGGTGTGAAGTAAAGGCTGAATATTGTAGATTTATTACAATATGTTGCATGTTTGAATTAAAATACCTGTGGATATGCAACTTCCCACTAATGAAAGTTTTATTCAAAGGAGCAAACTCTCTACAAAGGCCTGACTGGAGATCTATCCGTCCTTCAGGTGAGTAGGGTTATAACAATAGCAAATTTCACTGTACAGTATGATATATCAACCAAAATCTGTATACCAATATTTCATTTTCTTTTTCCTCCCTTTTACAAACAAATATTCTGCTTCAAAGAAAAAAAATGAAATTGATGTTATCATAAGGGTTCTTCATTATGAACTTGTATGCCATGCATAACATACTGTGGATAGAAATTACAGGGAAAGTTACTGGTATGATAATTGTGGTTATATTATATTACTATTATATTTAGTGTATTGCTAATCAATATATTGTTACTTCCCAGGTGACAGCGGCTCACTTCAAGAGCAGGTGAAGCAAGTTGGGACAATGTTGAAGACATTTGCTCAGCACTGGGCAATCAGGTACAACTTGCAAACAGCACCTGTGGTTGTTGGTTTAATTCCCACTGGGGCCACCTGTACATGTAGTAGACCTAGATATAAATGTCATAGTTTAGTAGTTGAAGGACCAGGACTGACTACTTTATTCTTTTATTCTGGGAACCCCTGTAGGTGCAGATCAAACCCTAATGCTGCGACGTCTTGGAATTTGGCGATGTTGTGCGTAGCATGGACGACAAAATGCTATGCTGCAACGTTTCAGTGCCAATGTGTCGGTTGGAGAGTTATCCCTGCCAGGGATCTGTTACTCCCCTAGACACCCAGGAAGATTTGGCGTTGCTTGACAACAGTTTGAGGCAGAATAAAGAGCTCCAGCAACGATTTGTAAGTGTGCCGATTTCGTTTATAGCGGTATAGGGTAATCTAAAAAGTAAAATTAAGATCGTACACTGCATATTCTACAGTCTGAATCCACAGCCGGTCACATTTAAAATTTATGAGAAGCTTCAGAGAAATGTAATTTGTAACACTTTTTTTTTTTTTCTTCTTTCAGCTTCGGTTTTTGGCAATCAAGTGTGGGAGGGACCTCAAGACAACTGTGTGGCGAATGCTTGAGAGTATCTTCTCTAATCACCTTTCCATCAATACAACCTGGACTGGTGTAGGGGATAAAGCATGTTTTAGAGAGATGTTCCTGAAGACCATTGTTCAAAGTAAGTTGGGTATTTTTTTATATTTAAGTAGATGTGTATGACCTTATGCCAATCAAATGGAAAGACAGATCTTTATTTTCTACAGGAGCCATCCGGAAGAACTCGGCAACCCAGGATGCCACTGATGAGGCGATCCAGGTTAACGCTACGCGTTACCTGAAAGGAGCAGCTGACCGTGAAGGTGGAAAAAGGCGCCAGCACAGCTGAGAGGGACCCACAGCCGACCCCTTAAACCTAGGCTGACTACCGACACCCCTGCTAAAAGTGTCAGACTAAACTCACCCAATCCACACTCTTCACTAGAAATTGCTGTTTTTATTTTTATTTTTTATTTTTCCCCATCTCGTGACCCTGCCTTCAGGGCAGCTCCTTGGATGAATATGGGATGGTTTGTCCTTTTATACAGGCGCACGAGGAATCACTGAAGATGTGCCAATTTGCACTGCCTCATTCTGGAGGTCGGGAAAACCAGACCCCAACCACTCCAGACATTGTGATTGACTGTGTTCTCAACAGCCAGATTTTCTGCTGTTAATTGCATTTGTTCCCACTTATTGTCATGTTTAAGTTGAATGTAAAACTTTACATTATCCTGCACATTCTTTGATACCAAAGATCTCAATTATTTAATATACAATTTGCTGCTTATTTCATTGTTACAGTGCTTAACTATTCTATTTTTAAATATAGCTTATAAATCCTAGATTATACATCTAATACTTGATATTTGCACATTATCTGGTAGCAAATATTCTACTTGCTGTGACTTTAGTATTGGCTTATTTCATTCCGTCAGTGCTTAACGATTCTATTATAGTTTGTAAATCCTATTTCATACCTCTGATATTTGATATTGCACTTTTAACTAGTACCAGTTAATTCTACTTTCATTCCATCAGTGTGCTTAACTGTTATTCTATTAAAAATAGCTTGGTTGTACTATTTCATACCTTTTGATATTGCACATTAACTAGTACCAGTTAATTCTACTTTCATTCCATCAGTGTGCTTAACTGTTATTCTATTAAAAATAGCTTGGTTGTACTATTTCATACCTTTTGATATTGCACATTAACTAGTACCAGTTAATTCTACTTTCATTCCATCAGTGTGCTTAACTGTTATTCTATTAAAAATAGCTTGGTTGTACTATTTCATACCTTTTGATATTGCACTTTCACTAGTACCAAAAATTCTACTTTCATTCCATCAGTGTGCTTAACTGTTATTCTATTGTTACATATAGCTTGTAAATCCTTGTGCCACAGGTCAACATTGCAGTTATAATGGTATATTCTACTCCAGAGCTTTACTCTAAATTATTACCACTTATCCTATTGTTAGAAATGACTTGTAAATATGATGTTATACCTCAATTTATTTGATATCCTGCACTTTATTTGGTACCAAATATCCTCATTGCTTATGTTTACTGGTAATTCTTTTCATCCCAGAGCTGACCTCTTTATATTATTTACAATTGTTGTAAGTGTTACAATAGTGTTTTTTACAAAAGTGTTTTTTTTTCCCTTGTTTTTACCAAAATATAATTGGAAACCTGCATTTTCTTTGGGTGTATATATGTTTGTATTTTTCTGTTATTTATATTTCAGTGATCTGACATTGTTTCAATGACATTTACTGTAATTTGAAATGTTGAATAAAAACGGCAAATGGAAATTTGTCTGCTTTGATCAATCATTATTCTTGATAAACTGCATGCTATAAATAAATATTGTATATATATATATATATATATATATATATAAGCGGCGGCAGATCGCTCGAAAAGAGCGGTTTGCCTCCGGCGGTCCGCCTTCGATATAACGGCGGCGGAGCGGCGGCTGGCCAGCGGGCCGTCCGCGGAACGAAGGCGGTAGGAAGGCGGCTGCCGCTTTTAAAAAGCGGCTGCCGCCGGCGGACCGCCGTCGAACGTGTTTGCGATCTCGCCATTCTGCCGCTTCTACTGCCGCCGGCGCACCGCCAGCGGACCGCCGACTCATTGCTATCTGGGTTGGTTTAAAATTCAATAACTTATTTGACTTCAGTTTAACGCAATACACTCAAAGCTTTATTGTTTGTCCAGATAATGTGATTTCCCAAATACAATTCAATCGCTTTAAAGTGATCACTCCTTTTATAATCTAAATATTCTTACCCATCACTTTGATATAAAAGGAGTTATGATCTGACACATGTCCATTCAACAGCTGCTCCCTCTCAGAAAAGAACAGCCCAAGAATAAACATTGTCCAGTCCGCTAAGGGTTAACTTTTTGATTTCATGCACATTTCTTCGATTTGAGCTCGTCAGAGCAGAGCTGTTTACAGCGTGTGCCCTGCTCGTTTTGGTCAGAACTACTCAGAAAATTCCCTTTATCAGACATTTTTCTTGGTCACAGCTGAAAATCATTACCGAAAAGATTTTAGCAGCCAATATTTTACGCGGATAAATTAACTATAACAGCAACAGTCCTGGATTTCTACCAATTTCACCACAAAGTATTCTTCACAAACATCCTGGTCACATATACTGATCCATACCAATTAGGGTCACAATTTATTTATTTACTTGGGACCGCTCCTGATGCATCCCTGGCAAAACAATCCCTATTGTATTTTATTTTATTTTATAACTAATATCTGAATCCCTAACTGCCTGATTCACTAAGCTCGGGGATCCCCTATCTGAGCTGGAAGAAATTGAGCAGGTTTACGGTGCCACTGGACCTCCCGTCCAGGGACGCACTTCTGCCGGGGTGGTGCTACACCAATGCCCACCTGAGCCCAATGCCCACCCGAGCCCCCCACAGAGCACGTATCACTTGTGCTGTTTGCTGTTGCCGCTTAAACAGCTCTCTCAGCGACTTCTCTTCACACGCCTCGTCGGAGTGAAGCTCTCCCGCTCCCCTTCAAAATCTCTTCCAGTCAGACAGCCCTAACACTTAATAAAAGCTTCCTACCTTGTTTGCTGATTTGCCAGAAATGTCACCACGGAGTGATTGCCCGCGAATCCTCCACCAAACTGTTAGGGGTATAACAGTTATGACCCGGATCAGATATGGAGAAAGAAAACCAGGAGTCAGAAGTTCAATCAAAGAATCCAAAATTTACTGAAGAATAGTGTGCAGTGAAATTGGTAGAGCCAGCAGCAAAGTCTCACGAGGAGATCGAAAGCTAAACTCATACCTTACACAAAATTTTACATCAATTATACCATTTGCAAGGACGTATATTCTATTATTTAACTCCTGATTGGCTAACAGAGCATAAAGTCACAACATATAGATAGCTATAGCACATCAACATTAATCAGCGCAATTGTTGTCCTGGATCGAGATTTACATCTGAAGTGACCTCGCAGATGGTCTCGGGCGTCTTCGAGTCTGCCTGCTGTGTCTCCCTGGGTTCAAAACCTGGGTAGAAGGTCAATACGCACACACCGAAACACTGATCGAACGACAGTGTTTCTCTCGCACTAAGGGAACCAGAGCACACATTTATCAGGTCATTTTAACCAAAACAGTGAGATAAGAAATATTCACCCCTCAGGCAAAGGAGAGGAAAGAAATAACATGCATTCCTTCCCTTAAAGAAATAATAAGAGAAAATTTACACTTCTACTTATTCAAGTGCAATTACATAGGATTTTAAATCATATAATTAGTCATGGACAGGTAAAAATCAACCACAGAATACATCTGGAACATATGTTTAACATTCCCCCCTCTCATCTCAAGCTTATTCCCAAGACGACCTTCAAGTCAGCCTCCGTGCAGAACAGAGAGAGAGGCTTCAAGGAATGTGCATGAAATCAAAAATTAACTCTTAACACACATATGATTCGAAGTATATTTCAGTTATGCATAAGAAAAATAAAATTGATTATGTGCTGAATGCATATAGTTAATTCATCACTTTATTAAAGAAGTTTAAGCAACAGAATATAGATACATAGTGATCAAAACATCTTTATATATGTATCGATATAACTGAAGAGACAAGGGATTTTTGACCTTCCCCTTCAGATGAAATTGGTGAAAGTTTAAATATTAGTGATTTATGGGGCATGATTAGAAAAATGTTAGGGATTGAAATGCACAGAACAGTACCGGTAATAATAGACGGGGATAAATATCTCATTTCTGATAGTGGAAAAGAAGAAGCATTGACAAAAGCATTTGTTAAAATACATAGAAATATTAATATATCACAGGATATGAAAATACAAAGAGAACAAACTATGAGATAAAATACTGATATCATGGTCCAAAGAGGGTCTTCTGGATGTATTTTGGATGTAGATTTGACATTATATGAACTTAAGCAGGCATTGTCAGGTATAAGACATACATCTCCAGGAAAAGACGATATATGCTATGAAATGATAAAGCATCTATCAGATATATCATTGAATAATATATTACATCTTTTTAATAAGGTGTGGAAATTATGAAAGCTCTCAACTTCTTGGAAACATGGAGTAATTGTTCCTATAGCTAAACCAGGGAAGAAGCATTCCATAGCAGCTAACTATAGACCGATTGCACTAACATCCCATTTATGCCAAATAATGGAAAGAATGGTGACAGCTAGACTAAACTACATGATCGAATATAAAGATCTGTTATGTCCACATCAAAGTGGTTTTAGGAACATTTTTATAGCGACATGATGGATTCAATTATATGCTTAGATTCTGAAAGAAAGCAGTAGATGAAGTGGAAAAGTGGGCATATAACTGGGGTTTCAGAGTATCAGTAGACAAAACTCGAGTCATTTGTTTCTCAAAAAGGAAGAGAACTCCACAAATAAGATTAAACTGTATGTACAAACATTAGAACAAGTCTCAGTAATGAGGTCTTTGGGGGTATAGATGGACTCAAAGCTTCGATTATCACATTAATACAACAATAGACAAATGTAAAAAAGGAATAAATGTTTTAAGATGTCTGGCAGGGGTTGATTCAGCAATCATTAAAGAATATATTGTGCAATGATTAGACCACTAATAGACTATGGAAGCATAGTATATAGTTCTGCATCAGCATCAATATTAAGCAGAATTAATGTCATCCAATCACAAGCTTTAAGAATAAGTTGTGGGGCATTCAGAACATCCTCTATTCCAGCAATACAGGTGGAAATGACAGAGATGCATTTGGAAGTTCAGAGGCTAAAATGAAAAATGACATACTGGAGTACATTAAAGGGACGTGCTGAAAAGCAACCAGCTAAAATGCACAAAAAGAAGCTCAGAACATAAGAATAGACAACATTAATATCAGTACCACAGTGGCAGTGCCAATAATACCACCCTGACTTTTGCCAATGCCAGCCGTTGATCTTCAGTTGTTAGATAAGATGAAAAGGGAAGAAATATTTCAAAGTATATAGTTGTGAAACAGCATTTGGGACATGAATATTACAATAGTATTCAAATATACAGATTCTGGCCAAACGGCAGCAGCTGTTTATATTCCTCACTTTAAATACAGTATTGTAAAGATGATCTTTGAGTGCTGCTTGTCTCTATCATGAGAAAAAGGCACCACTGACAGCAGTAAAAGACACATTTGATCAAGTTTAATTACAAGACACAATTGTCCAGCATCTGCAAAGAGCATCAAACATTAGCACGGGTGCAATAATATGCTGTATTCTTACAAAGATTAATTGCACAAGTTAAATATATATTTTTTATTTACGTTTAGCAGAGAAATACATTTACAGCACAAATTATGGTTACTCCAGTGAAGCTTGTGCATCAGCATTAGATGCTGTAAATGTTCTGCCCCTTACTGAAACAGGAAATATGATTGGTTAAAATATCCAGTTGTGTCTGAAATGAATGTTCTGATTGGTGGATCATCTTAGTCTGTGTTACCTGTGCCATCAGTTGCACTCCCACCTACCGCCGCTCCTGTGCATTTAGAGAGAAACTTTGTGCACTTAAATACATATTTTTTTAAATAAATAGTAGATTGAAAAAATTTCGGGTCAAAAGACTACTCATTGTTCTGGTGGCCATATGTATCATTACTTATTTCAGGTGGGCATACGCAACATCCTAAGAAAGATAGGTGGGCGTTTGGCGTTTTCTGTGTATTTTGTCAGGGACGTGCACAGACATTTTGAGGGGCAGGGGCTCAAGTGAAAAAAAGGGCACTTCTCATAATTACGTATTTTTTTACTTTTTTAAACAAAAAAGTATATATATTAACACAACTCTGACTTCCTTTTTAAAAAAATGTATTTTTAAAAGTTAATTAATTTTATCTTCCTCAAACTCAACATTATCCACCGTTTCCCCCTCTATAGTCTCTTCCTCTTCACCACGAACAGTGATTTCCTGATCATCTTTGTAATCTGTGTCAGTCGTTGCCTCTATAACCTCCTTTTGTCTTTCAGTTGTCGTTTTAGATATTTCAACTGCTCTCTCAGGTGTAACACTTTCAACATCTGAGTTATCTGTTCTCTCTTGGGTTTTGCTTCTGATGGTTTTAACTACGCATTTAGCGATTTGCTACTCTTGGCTGTTTCCTGGCGCTCCTTCTCCTTCCTTTTCTGTAGGCTATCCTTTCTTTTTTTGGCATTATGCTGCCTGCAGGCATGATTAAAATTAATTGTTTAAATACTTTTTGTTTCACAAGCAAAATAACTTTTTAGCTGCCTTCACACAAGCATCAGAATACTGAATTGCCTGAATGTTTTATTCAAATACATAATATGTAGGCTACATAAGAGGGAGCTTCAGAACTCCTGACCCGATATTTATATAAACTATTCAATAAATATATTTGCTTGACAGGGAAGCTGTGCGCATTCTGCGCAAACAGGAATTTATATTATAAAAAAAAAAGGCACCCCAGAAAAAGGGCACTTTCTCTCCAGGAATAAAAGGGCAGGTGCTCAAGCCCCTTTTGATGTCTATGTGTGCACGTGCCTGCATTTTGTGACAAGAGCAGGAAATTACACGACGAGAGAAACAGAGAAAAAGTTTGACAGTTTTTGCTCCACTGAATCGTCTGAAACAATCAATAAATTCATTGTGAAGTATTTTGTAGGTGATCATATTCTAGTCAGTAAAGAGGAACATCAACAGTTCTTGACAGGTGAGTACTGAACTGCTGTTAAACAGTGAGGTTAAGTTAGTTTTGTTTTTGATGTTTCAGTCACATTCAGTGATGGGTTAGGGTCTCAAGATGGCGGAGTGAACAGTCGTATATTTTACAGCTGAGAAAAGAAAATAGGGTCTACTCATTTCAACTAAGATTTGTAATATATAGTTGCAAATGTCAATTGATCAAGAGTGATAATAATAGTTATTTTTAAATGTAATTTATTATTAGTAGCTGCTAAAAATCATCAGAGAGGAACTTTCTTATTTGCGGAAGCTAACTTCAGTAAGACATCATAATGCAGAAATCTGTAGACACGTCGAGTCTGCTGCAAAAGAAAAAAGTCAGATACTTGAAGTCCACTCTTATACTTACAAACCGAAAGATGGAGAAATGTGTAACTCTGACCCAAACACCCCAACAAAACATCCACAGAAAAAGCCACGAACGATGATGGATGTGAGTCTCTAAGTGAAATGCAAGAAAACATTTTTCGTATGACTGTGAAAATCGATGAAAGAGCGGATCAAACTGACATGGCAGTTCTACAAATTGAAGGGATCAAACAGTCACTTGACAGCTGCCATCAGGATGTAACCGACTTGAAAAATGAAAATGCGTGCCTGAAAATCCAATGCACTGAATTTCAGAAAAAGAGTTTGTAAATGGAGCAAAAAATCATCGATGCAGATAGTACAACAGACGATGTATCTTGCGTCTGTACGGAGTTCATGAGAAACATCACTTCATCACCTCTTCATCACCAGAAGAAAACATCAAAGCGATCATGAGAGACATGCAGAGAAGTTCTCCCAGAGCACAGTTCTGTAACTGATGCCATAGATGAAGCAGGATTTATAGAGCAATACCC
>NW_026265514.1:0-5000 GCF_025860055.1 Xyrauchen texanus | reverse complement strand
CGTTTATATCTATAACCTTGCCAGTAGCCTACCTAGACTACAGTTGATCTTAAAAGCATTGTCCTGATCTACTTTTTGTGTGTCTTATGTTGTATTGTGTATTTTTGTATGATATCCTTGTTATGTGACTGGTGTTTAGTTTAAGTATTTGTTTGTAATGTATTATTTTAATATGTCTCAGGCTCCCTATTATAAGCTTTGGATAGCTTCTCTGGGAGACCTGATTCACACATGACTATATGTGCTATTTGGTCTGTGCCATTTGTCTTGAATTTATGTGTGGGTGAAATAATAATAAAGAAATAATAAAGAAATAATAAAAAAAATAAAAATCTGCAGTTGAATGTTGCAATCTGCACTCACAGACAATAATCATAAATCTGTGTTTTAAATTCAGTTGCAGACAAAAAGTCACAAATGTGTGAAATGACAAACGACAGACACAAACCATATTTACTTTTATACTTTAATTCACTTTCACAGTACAAGTATAAATTGTTGGTGTCAGACGGTCTGATTTGAGTATTTCTGGGATTTTCACACACAACAGTCTCTAGAATTACTCAAACACAAAACACTTCCAGTGAGGGTCAGTTCTGTGTATGAAATGCATCCAGTGAGTGTCAGTTCTGTGTATGAAACACATCCAGTGAGTGTCAGTTCTGTGTATGAAACACATCCAGTGAGTGTCAGTTCTGTGTATGAAACACATCCAGTGAGGGTCAGTTCTGTGTATGAAACACTTCCAGTGAGTGTCAGTTCTGTGAATGAAACACATCCAGTGAGGGTCAGTTCTGTGAATGAAACACATCCAGTGATGGTCAGTTCTGTGTATGAAACACTTCCAGTGAGGGTCAGTTCTGTGTATGAAACACATCCAGTGAGTGTCAGTTCTGTGAATGAAACACATCCAGTGAGTGTCAGTTCTGTGTATGAAACACATCCAGTGAGGGTCAGTTCTGTGTATGAAACACATCCAGTGAGTGTCAGTTCTGTGTATGAAACACATCCAGTGAGTGTCAGTTCTGTGTATTAAACACTTCCAGTGAGGGTCAGTTCTGTGTATGAAACACATCCAGTGAGTGTCAGTTCTGTGAATGAAACACATCCAGTGAGTGTCAGTTCTGTGTATGAAACACATCCAGTGAGTGTCAGTTCTGTGAATGAAACACATCCAGTGAGTGTCAGTTCTGTGTATGAAACACATCCAGTGAGTGTCAGTTCTGTGAATGAAACACATCCAGTGAGTGTCAGTTCTGTGTATGAAACACATCCAGTGAGTGTCAGTTCTGTGTATGAAACACTTCCAGTGAGGGTCAGTTCTGTGTATGAAACAATTCCAGTGAGTGTCAGTTCTGTGTATGAAACACATCCAGTGAGTGTCAGTTCTGTGTATGAAACACTTCCAGTGAGGGTCAGTTCTGTGTATGAAACACTTCCAGTGAGGGTCAGTTCTGTGTATGAAACACTTCCAGTGAGGGTCAGTTCTGTGTATGAAACACTTCCAGTGAGGGTCAGTTCTGTGTATGAAACAATTCCAGTGAGTGTCAGTTCTGTGTATGAAACACATCCAGTGAGGGTCAGTTCTGTGTATGAAACACTTCCAGTGAGGGTCAGTTCTGTGTATGAAACACATCCAGTGAGGGTCAGTTCTGTGTATGAAACACATCCAGTGAGGGTCAGTTCTGTGTATGAAACACTTCCAGTGAGGGTCAGTTCTGTGTATGAAACACATCCAGTGAGGGTCAGTTCTGTGTATGAAACACATCCAGTGAGTGTCAGTTCTGTGTATGAAACACATCCAGTGAGTGTCAGTTCTGTGTATGAAACACATCCAGTGAGTGTCAGTTCTGTGTATGAAACACATCCAGTGATGGTCAGTTCTGTGTATGAAACACATCCAGTGAGGGTCAGTTCTGTGTATGAAACACATCCAGTGAGTGTCAGTTCTGTGAATGAAACACATCCAGTGAGGGTCAGTTCTGTGTATGAAACACATCCAGTGAGTGTCAGTTCTGTGAATGAAACACATCCAGTGAGTGTCAGTTCTGTGTATGAAACACATCCAGTGAGGGTCAGTTCTGTGTATGAAACACATCCAGTGAGTGTCAGTTCTGTGAATGAAACACATCCAGTGAGTGTCAGTTCTGTGAATGAAACACATCCAGTGAGTGTCAGTTCTGTGTATGAAACACATCCAGTGAGGGTCAGTTCTGTGTATGAAACACTTCCAGTGAGTGTCAGTTCTGTGTATGAAACACATCCAGTGATGGTCAGTTCTGTGTATGAAACACATCCAGTGAGGGTCAGTTCTGTGTATGAAACACATCCAGTGAGTGTCAGTTCTGTGAATGAAACACATCCAGTGAGGGTCAGTTCTGTGTATGAAACACATCCAGTGAGTGTCAGTTCTGTGAATGAAACACATCCAGTGAGTGTCAGTTCTGTGTATGAAACACATCCAGTGAGGGTCAGTTCTGTGTATGAAACACTTCCAGTGAGTGTCAGTTCTGTGTATGAAACACATCCAGTGATGGTCAGTTCTGTGTATGAAACACATCCAGTGAGTGTCAGTTCTGTGTATGAAACACATCCAGTGAGTGTCAGTTCTGTGAATGAAACACATCCAGTGAGTGTCAGTTCTGTGTATGAAACACATCCAGTGAGTGTCAGTTCTGTGAATGAAACACATCCAGTGAGTGTCAGTTCTGTGAATGAAACACTTCCAGTGAGTGTCAGTTCTGTGTATGAAACACATCCAGTGATGGTCAGTTCTGTGTATGAAACACATCCAGTGAGTGTCAGTTCTGTGTATGAAACACATCCAGTGAGTGTCAGTTCTGTGAATGAAACACATCCAGTGAGTGTCAGTTCTGTGTATGAAACACATCCAGTGAGTGTCAGTTCTGTGAATGAAACACATCCAGTGAGTGTCAGTTCTGTGTATGAAACACATCCAGTGAGTGTCAGTTCTGTGAATGAAACACATCCAGTGAGTGTCAGTTCTGTGTATGAAACACTTCCAGTGAGGGTCAGTTCTGTGTATGAAACACATCCAGTGAGTGTCAGTTCTGTGTATGAAACACATCCAGTGAGTGTCAGTTCTGTGTATGAAACACTTCCAGTGAGGGTCAGTTCTGTGTATGAAACACTTCCAGTGAGGGTCAGTTCTGTGTATGAAACACTTCCAGTGAGGGTCAGTTCTGTGTATGAAACACTTCCAGTGAGGGTCAGTTCTGTGTATGAAACACTTCCAGTGAGGGTCAGTTCTGTGTATGAAACACATCCAGTGAGGGGCAGTTCTGTGTATGAAACACTTCCAGTGAGGGGCAGTTCTGTGTATGAAACACTTCCAGTGAGGGTCAGTTCTGTGTATGAAACACATCCAGTGAGGGTCAGTTCTGTGTATGAAACACTTCCAGTGAGGGTCAGTTCTGTGTATGAAACACTTCCAGTGAGGGTCAGTTCTGTGTATGAAACACATCCAGTGAGGGTCAGTTCTGTGTATGAAACACTTCCAGTGAGGGGCAGTTCTGTGTATGAAACACTTCCAGTGAGGCTCAGTTCTGTGTATGAAACACTTCCAGTGAGGGTCAGTTCTGTGTATGAAACACATCCAGTGAGGGTCAGTTCTGTGTATGAAACACATCCAGTGAGTGTCAGTTCTGTGTATGAAACACATCCAGTGACGGTCAGTTCTGTGTATGAAACACTTCCAGTGAGTGTCAGTTCTGTGTATGAAACACATCCACTGACGGTCAGTTCTGTGTATGAAACACATCCAGTGAGGGTCAGTTCTGTGTATGAAACACTTCCAGTGATGGTCAGTTCTGTGTATGAAACACTTCCAGTGAGGGTCAGTTCTGTGTATGAAACACATCCAGTGAGTGTCAGTTCTGTGTATGAAACACATCCAGTGAGGGTCAGTTCTGTGTATGAAACACATCCAGTGAGTGTCAGTTCTGTGTATGAAACACATCCACTGATGGTCAGTTCTGTGTATGAAACACATCCAGTGAGGGTCAGTTCTGTGTATGAAACACTTCCAGTGATGGTCAGTTCTGTGTATGAAACACTTCCAGTGAGGGTCAGTTCTGTGTATGAAACACATCCAGTGAGGGTCAGTTCTGTTGATGAGAGGTCAACAGAGAATGGTCAAACTGGTTTGAGCTGATAAAGTCTACAGTAACTCAGATAACCGCTCTGTACAATCGTGATGAAGAATATCATCTCTGAATGCTGTTCTGATGCGGGTTGATGCTGTTTTGGTGGCACGAGGGGGATCTGCACAATATTAGACAGGTGCTTTTAATGTTGTGGCTGATCAGGGTATATGCTTGAATTTCAGTTTAAAGTGATCATCCCTATACCCTACTCACTATGAAGAGCACTTGATGTCGTGAAAATCATTCGCACAGTTTTAGTGGATCATGCAAGTGTAAGAGTTTGTTGTTTGCTTCATTGATTGGTGCAGTTGAGTGGATTGGGGTTCAGTCTCAGCACAGAACAGATGCATTTACATTATAGTGAAGTAAATGACAGTATGGACCAGTACGAGGAATATGTCTGCTTGATGATGATGCATTAATAAACAGAGATGTAATTGAATCTAGACAGTTACTGTCAAAGCTGGACAAATGAATGACTGCACATCAGTCTATGAAGGCATTTTAACAGGACCAACATACATGTGTCTAATTTCACACATGACTTTCTTTCTTCTGCAGAACACAAATGAAGATTATTAGGAGAATATTTCAGCTCTGTAGTTTCATACAATACAAGTGAATGGTGACCAGAACTTTGAAGCCCCAAAAATCACATAAAACAGCATAAAATTAATCCATAAGAGTCTATTGGTTTAATCCATGTGTTCAGAAGTGATATGATAGATGTTAGTGAGAAACTGATCAATATTGAAGTACTTTTTATCTATAAATTGAAAGAAACTGAAATACAGATGTTCTACCGACACTGTTCTGAGTAATTGTTGTTATTAT
>NW_026265513.1:0-10000 GCF_025860055.1 Xyrauchen texanus | reverse complement strand
TTAGTGTATTGCTAATCAATATATTGTTACTTCCCAGGTGACGGTGGCTCACTTCAAGAGCAGGTGAAGCAAGTTGGGACAATGTTGAAGACATTTCCTCGCACTGGGCAATCGGGTACAACTTGCAAACAACACCTGTGGTTGTTGGTTTAATTCCCACTGGGGCCACCTGTACATGTAGTAGACCTAGATATAAATGTCATAGTTTAGTAGTTGAAGGACCAGGACTGACTACTTTATTCTTTTATTCTGGGAACCCCTGTAGGTGCAGATCAAACCCTAATGCTGCGACGTCTTGGAATTTGGCGATGTTGTGCGTAGCATGGACAACAAAATGCTATGCTGCAACATTTCAGTGCCAATGTGTCTGTTGGAGAGTTATCCCTGCCAGGGGATCTGTTACTCCCCCCTAGACACCCAGGAAGATTTGGCGTTGCTTGACAACAGTTTGAGGCAGGATAAAGAGCTCCAGTAACAATTTGTAAGTGTGCCGATTTCGTTTATAACGCCATAGGGTAATCTAAAAAGTAAAATTAAGATCGTACACTGCATATTCTACAGTCTGAATCCACAGCCTGTCACATTTTAAATTTATGAGAAGCTTCAGAGAAATGTAATTTGTAACATGTTTTTTTTGTATTTTCAGCTTCGGTTTTTGGCAATCAAATGTGGGAGGGACCTAAAGACAACCGTGTGGCGAATGCTTCAGAGTATCTTCTCTAATCACCTTTCCATCAATACAACCTGGACTGGTGTAGGGGATAAAGCATGTTTTAGAGACATGTTCCTGAAGACCATTGTTCAAAGTAAGTTGGATATTTTTTAAGTAGATGTGTATGACCTTATGCCATTCAAATGGAATGACAGATCTTTATTTTCTACAGGAGCCATCCGGAAGAACCCGGCAACCCAGGATGCCACTGATGAGGCGATCCAGGTTAACGTTGCGCGTTACCTGAAAGGAGCATCTGAACATGAAGGTGGAAAAAGGTGCCGCACAGCTGAGAGGGACCCACAGCCGACCCCTTAAACCTAGGCTGACTACTGACACCCCAGCATCACTGACAACTGGAACCCTTTCTTTATCCTGCAGTCAGTAACATCAAGACCCCTAAAAAAGCCTGCTAAAAGTGTCAGACTACACTCACCCAATTTGTTTTTTTTTTCTCTCGTGACCCTGCTTTGAGGGCAGCTCCTTGGATGAATATGGGATGGTTTGTCCTTTTATACAGGCGCACGAGGAATCACTGAAGATATGCCAATTTGCACTGCCTCATTCTGGAGGTCGGGGAAAACCGGTGATTCTTAGCCCACTACGCCACGCAGTCCCCAACCTCTCCAGACATTCTGATTGGCTGTGTTCTCTACAGCCAGATTTTCTGCTGTTAATTATATTTATTCCCACTTGTTGTCATTTGTAAGTTGAATGTCAAAATGTATATTATACCTGTTATCCTGCACATTCCTTGATACCAAAGATCAATTATTTCATATACAATTTGCTGCTTATTTCATTGTTAGTGCTTAACTATTCTATTTTTAAATATAGCTTGTAAATCCTAGATTATACATCTAATACTTGATATTTGCACATTATCTGGTATCAAATATTCTACTTACCGTGACTTTAGTATTGGCTTATTTCATTCCGTCAGTGCTTAACGATTCTATTATGGTTTGTAAATCCTATTTCATGCATGATATTTGATATTGCACATTAACAAAAATTCTACTTTCATTCCATCACAATGCTTAACTGTTATTCTATTGTTAAATATAGCTTGTAAATCCTTGTGCCACAGGTCAGCATTGCAGTTATAATGGTATATTCTACTCCAGAGCTTTACTCTAAATTATTACCACTTAACCTATTGTTAGAAATGACTTGTAAATATGATGTTATACCTCAATTTATTTGGTATCCTGCACTTTATTTGGTACCAAATATCCTCATTGCTTATGTTTACTGGTAATTCTTTTCATCCCAGAGCTGACCTCTTTATATTATTAACAATTATTGTGTTACAATAGTGTTTTTAAAATTTTTTTTTTTTTTTACCAAAATTGAATTGGAAACCTGCATGTTCTTTAGTGTGTGTGTGTGTGTGTGTGTGTGTGTGTGTGTGTGTGTGTGTGTGTGTGTGTGTGTGTGTGTGTGTGTGTATAGCCTATAATGTTTGTATTTTTCTGTTATTTATATTTCAGTGATCTGACATCTTGTTTCAATGACAGTTACTGTAAATAAGCGGCGGCAGATCGCTCGGAAAAAGCGTTTGCCTCCGACGGTCCGCCTTCGATATAACGGCGGCGGAACGGCGGATAGCCAGCGGGCCGGCCGCAGAACGAAGGCGGTAGGAAGGCGGCTGCCGCTTGGCTGCCGCCGGCGGTGCACCGTCAAACGTGTTTGCGATATCGCCATTCTGCCGCTTCTACTGCCGCCGGAGCACCGCCAGCGGCCCGCCGACTTATTGCTATCTGGGAATATTTCCCCCAAGCAAAATGTTTTGCTATTCGTTTGAATGACTGAAGTCTGGGTATTCCTCTTTAAGGGAAATTATCTCACCTAAGGCCTTAAAGTTTGCTGAAATTTAGGAGGGGAGAGTATAGCGTTTTTAATTTTGTGATCGTTCCAGCAAACTTTGTCATCCTGCTTGAATTTATTTCTATTGTATTTTTTTTTGTTTCTTTGCACATATGCTGTTCATATTCTGTATAGAATATGGGAAAAAATTTTGTTTTTTGTTTTAAAATAGTGTATTGAGTTTTATGGCTGAGTGACGTCATTTCCACTTGCTGAGTCGTCCAATCGCGTCTCGCTCAAAGCTTAGAACAGCTTTGGATTTGAGCGAGACAGGTATGTTGTAAATGAGCTCTGAAGTAAAGTGTTGATATATAATAGATTAAGTCAAGAGTTTGATCAATATCAGTGGATGACATGTTTTAATGCTGAGTTGAGTCACTTAATGTGCTTGAATGTCGTTATTTTTATGTATATTCCAAGTTTTGTGTTAATAAGCTCATATTGCGTTTTCAAATTGCCGCCCGCGCGCCATTTTGAACGGAGGGTTTCTACAGTTGTATAATTCTTAAATATAGTTAAAGAGGGTGGATTATGTTTCTAGAATATCTTGCAGTTAACCTTGTCAATGTATATAGTCTTTATCCATCGAAAAATGTGTATTTGTAGTTAAGTGTGTACTTGAAATAGTGATGGCAGATGCAGTTAAGGTGTTAATGGGGGCAGGGGTTAATTATTTTATCTTTTCGCACTTCTCACAGAGACTACAGAACTGAGAGTATGAGAGTGTGATGTGTTAATTCCTGTCCTGTCTTACTTAGGTAAAGTTGGTTTTATATTCGCACATTCGCGGACTTCCGCGTTCAGTAACTCGTGAACTAAACGTTGTTGCTACACACAACACCTATCACATATAACTACAGATAAAACACCAGAAGCTACAACATAAATTTCCTCAAAACGATCTTTCCTTCACACTGGACAAAATACATTGATCTCTATGCGCAGGCTGCTAAGAAGGGACCATCTGCAAAGTGCAAACCCGAAGGAAAGCTCGTTTTGAGGAGATTAAAATATTAAAACAATGTTATTTGTGTAGTAACAATATTCAGCTCATGAGATATTGAACGCGGAACTCCGCAAAAATGCGAAGCGAATATAAAAAGCAACTTGCAGACTTGATCATGTAGGACCTTCAGGACCACATAGCCTACGTGGACAGCACCATGAACATAGTCAAGTTTAAAAAAAAACCCAACCAGGGTAAAAATAGTTTCAGGTTTGATATTTGCTGCGTATTCACCTAGACTGCTTTAGTGTACTTTTGTGTAGGCTATTGTACATACAGTACGCAAAAATGTTTTATGTAAAAGTTACAGTAATTCACCAAAGGGATTTTTTCATGTTCCAAAGGTTGTAGTATGTTCCTACTGACCACACTGACTTACTACAGGTGGAATTTTGACAATAACTCCCTTACTGTACGTACTGAAGGGTTGGGGTCAGAATCCCCTGTCTCTTCAATTTAATTATATATATATCCTTTTTATATATATCCTTTTGAATGATTACTTTATTCTTATTAAAAATTCAACAATCAAGTATGTATCCTAATCATTTCTGTATTCATTTTCTTTTAGGTGCATTCCAGTGTGTGCCCTTGGGTTGTGTTCACATGCAAGGGGCCTTTTGATGATAATTGTCTTGGGATTCAGAGAGCGGCGAGAGAGACTCTGTACTCATGTATTGCATATATATTATATATATATATATATTGTAAGTAAATCAAAACCAAATAATTTACAAGCTTTTAACTTCATGAGGTGCAATGGCAAGGTATCTAACACCGGAGACGTCCTTGGTGAATCTGCCTCTGGCTGGACATTCCTTTACAGTCCTTTTTAAAGTCCATCAACTTTTTGACATGTTCAGAAATCCCCTCCTGGAAACTCCCTCTGCATACATTCAGTCTTTTACAGCCAATTGGTCAAACACAAAATCTTGAACTGTCATTATTTCTGGAAGACCCCTTAGGACGTTTGCATATAAAACTCTTCGTCTCTTTGTCCTCTTTTTCTGGAGCTTTCCATCATCGCTGTATCTTCTGTATCTCGTCCGCAACACATAGACGGTAATGATGGCATTTTTCTGCTTTCTTTTGCAAAGCTCTTTCTAATATATTTTCAACTCCTCTCTACTCTGCCACCATCATCTGCTTAATAAATGCTTACAACATTCAGTGTGGTATGTTTTTCTTTATAAACCATTTTCATAATAAGAATATTTATAAAACAATTTACAGTATTTTCCTTAATAAACCAGCTTCATAATAAAAATCTTTATAAAACAAGTTGAGGTGTTTTTCTTAATAAACTATTTTCTCAATATATGGTTACAATGATTATTAATACAAGTGTTTTACAGTAAACACATTCTTAATAAATTGTTTAACAACTACTTATGGTACCTTTCATTATAAAACCACTTTTTATTAGTTACAATTGTGGTTTACTATGACCCAGAAATACTTCATATACCAGAAGCCATGATTAGAATAGAATAATTGCATATTTCACAACAATATCCACATATCTGCATCTATATATCTGTCTTAGTTGACTTGTATAAGTTTGAGGGTCAATTTATACATAATTTCACCTTATGTTCATTAAGTGAACATCTCATGTGTATTTCTTTAGGGAGTGGAGTAAAGGGGCATATTATCTTTCCTGCTTTCCTGGAGTGAAATGTTTTATCAGCCTGTTAAGGTGGACTGATCTTCTGATAATGAGTTCAGGCCTTCTTCAGCCTCGAAGAGAACTGTTGTTTGTCAGTGTTCTGTGTGTGTGTGTGTGTGTGCGTTTGATATTCTTTGCAGGTTCTGAACTTTGTGATATAGCCTAAAACATTCTCGGACCCTGGAAGAAGGTCACCACGGACTTAAATCTCGGAAATGGACGACAAATACTCTGATTAACGGCGATATACCCACTTATCTATCAAAAATGTATTATTGTTTAGACTTTATGTTGTCTTAGCCAATCAGAAGTAAACAATTATGTAATGCATGTCCTTGGAAAAGGTATAATTGTGTGAGATTTGTTCGTAAGGTAGAGTTGGCTTGCGACCTCCTAGTGACTTTGACGCTGGCTTTACCAATTTAACTGCAAAATTTTCTTCAGTAAAATTTTACTTATTTGATTGAATTTCACGACTCCTGGTCTTCTTTCATCATATTATTATCTGGTCCTGGGTCTTACAACTGTACCCCCCCCCCAAACAGTACAATTTTCAAATAATTTTTTCCTGTTCCAATGGCTGTAGTGCTTTCCTAGTGATCAGACTGACTTACTACAGGTGAAATTTTGACAATAACTCCCTTACTGTACATACAATAAACTAATAAGTTCCAGAAAACATTACTGTAATTCCCCTAAAGTATTTTTTCCTGTTCCAAAGGCTGTAGTGCTTTCCTAGTGATCAGACTGACTTACTACAGGTGAAATTTTGACAATAACTCCCTTACTGTACGTACAATAAACAAATAAGTTCAAGAAAACATTACTGTAATTCCCCTAAAGTATTTTTTCCTGTTCCAAAGGCTGTAGTGCTTTCCTAGTGACCATACTGACATACTACAGGTGAAATTTTGACAATAACTCCCTTACTGTACGTACAATAAACTAATAAGTTCAAGAAAACATTACTGTAATTCCCCTAAAGTATTTTTTCCTGTTCCAATGGTTGTAGTGCTTTGCTAGTGACCATACTGACTTACTATAGGTGAAATTTTGACAATAACTCCCTTACTGTACGTACAATAAACTAATAAGTTCAAGAAAACATTACTGTAATTCCCCTAAAGTATTTTTTCCTGTTCCAATGGTTGTAGTGCTTTGCTAGTGACCAGACTGACTTACTACAGGTGAAATTTTGACAATAACTCCCTTACTGTACGTACAATAAACTAATAAGTTCAAGAAAACATTACTGTAATTCCCCTAAAGTATTTTTTCCTGTTCCAATGGTTGTAGTGCTTTGCTAGTGACCATACTGACTTACTATAGGTGAAATTTTGACAATAACTCTCTTACTGTACGTACAATAAACTAATAAGTTCAAGAAAACATTACTGTAATTCCCCTAAAGTATTTTTTCCTGTTCCAATGGTTGTAGTGCTTTGCTAGTGACCATACTGACTTACTATAGGTGAAATTTTGACAATAACTCTCTTACTGTACGTACAATAAACTAATAAGTTCAAGAAAACATTACTGTAATTCCCCTAAAGTATTTTTTCCTGTTCCAAAGGCTGTAGTGCTTTGCTAGTGACCATACTGACTTACTATAGGTGAAATTTTGACAATAACTCCCTTACTGTACGTACAATAAACTAATAAGTTCAAGAAAACATTACTGTAATTCCCCTAAAGTATTTTTTCCTGTTCCAATGGTTGTAGTGCTTTGCTAGTGATCAGACTGACTTACTACATGTTGAATACTGCCAATACCTACCTTACTGTAAGTATATTACAATCATATTATTCTGAAGAAATTATTCTATTTTCACCTTTTTTCATGTTCCAGAGGTTATAGCATGTTCCTAGTGATCACTCTACTCAATTAACTTTGATCAATGTATTAGGTAGAAGTATGTATTATAACTGCTGTTCCTTGTACAACACATTTTTTTCATTGATTAAAGAAATTCAGATACTTTACATTTATCATATTTTCAACGTTATAAATAAGCAACACCCTTATTGTAATGATTCAAGTTAAGTTTTTGTTATGAAGTCCTGAAGAAGTGGATTCTGGAATACAGGATAATGTATGGAATTCAGAACCATGGACAGCGCCGTTTCCAGCGTGCGAAAAACATGTGTTGTGCCAAATTTCAACCCCCGCCGAATCCTAAACGTACCCTCTATTGGTACGTTTAGGATTAGTTATGGGGAGTGGTTAGTGTTAGGATTAGGCAATCAGGTACTGACTTCAACGAGGGGGGGTAATAATTTGGCAAGGGGTCGAAATTCGGCACAACACCGGAAAGGACACGCCCACACACTCAACTTATGTTCAAAAAGCATTTCTATAATCACAATTCAGTCACTGCAAAGATTTAAAAAAAAAAAAACAAAACATCTTACCTTAAGTTAGAATAGAGTATTATGCCTTGGCTTGACTTCGATGTGAACCCAAAGTGTGTGAGTGATACACTCTGGTTTAGCTATCGCTTGCTTGCTAGACATTTTTAGTATGGCTTCTCAGTTTCTTCTGTTTGGCGCACATGGTTAATTGGCATACGTGCACAGGACTGGTTGGCTCCGCTTGGCAAAAAATAGAACATTTGTGAATAAATGTTTTGAATTCTGAATACTGGACATGGTGAGCTTAAAAACAATTTAGTGACAAAAACATTTTACTTAGAAATATTTATATTTTGCTTTTGATGCTTTCAGAGGGTCTCACCCAGCTAACACAAATACGTGACTTACATAACTGCAACATTTATAATAATATGGGAGGACATATTATAAGTGGTCTAATTTAAGTTGTCCTCATTGGCCCAAAACTATTTTAGGGACTTTTTCAACGACATATGAACGATACAGACTCAAAAATTCGTTCATTTACTATAGAACAAAGCACAAACAGAAAAAAACAGTATGCAAACAGGTTATACATTTAAATGAACAAGGTTTGCCCCAAAAGCTTGACGTCTTCATTTTGGTGGCCCTAATAACAAAGCAAGAATAAGAAAAGAAAAATGCAAGAATAAGAACAGTTCAGTGTTTTCCAATTGAACATTTAAATACACAAAGCAATTAGCACTGAAAGATAGAATCTGTATAAGCAGACAGTTGTGTTTAAAAATCGCTCATATATTTTTCTAAACATTGTCACAAAGTTATGTTGTGGCAAGAGCATTATTTCCCTTGAAAAAATGTTTATAACTTCATGACATGTATCACTATAATCTAGAAAACCTTCGTTTGAAATCATTACTTTTTACATTTAATAATACATATTATTTTGTTTTTCTTCTTCTGAAGTCGTGATTACAATCATTTTTTTTTTAAACTAGGAAACTAGGCCTATTTATGATTATTGCTGAAGGCAGCATTAAACCCCCAAAATGTCAGGTGGTGGTGCAACTGTCTGAACAAATGAACAGACTAAGAAAACAATTTAACATGGTGTCTTAATAATAAAAAATTTAAAACAGTGCCATCATTTTAGGTTTGAAGCCTTTCATGTTATTGTTTTTTTTTTTTTAATATCAGTAGTTTTAAATCTATTGAGGTAATTGAGAAACTTTTGTCCAGCAATTTGTATATTCTCAAATATTATTATGAATTTACAAGGTAATAACAGTAAACACGATAATGCATCATCCAGAGGAGCCTAACTGATCTCTTTGGCAGAGTGAAAAGTTTGTAGAGCTCTCTCAAATACTGATAAAAAATGCTAATTTCAAGTATGGGTAGGTTGGTGGTACACTTTCCATGTCAGGTGGTACAACATAATATTTTTGTTGTACCACCTGACATAAAAACTGAAATTAGTTTAAACACTTTAAAATATAATTTAACATCTGAAAACTGTTTAAACACATTGTCTTCAAGAGTGTTGATGTCATTAGAAGTCTTACCAAGTGAGGCTGGATCCAAACTGGAGCTGCTGTAATCTCTAGTAAAATATGCTGAGCATCCTGAGATACAAACAACGAGACAACAGGAGAAAGATTAGCATTGCTGCTGTTCATATTATTTCAGGCAAAAGATGGTCATGTGCACTTTTTACTATTTCATCACATAGTACAAAATTATGATATGTGTTAATTGAATGCTTAGCTAAAGAGATGTGTCTTTAATCTAGATTTAAATTAGGATAGTGTTTCTGGGCCCCCAAACATGATCAGGGAGGTTATTCTAGAGTTATTCCCTTACATTCTATAGGAAATCATCTGATTTTAATGAGAAAACATGGCCCAACGAGTCGTCATTTTAATTTAGTGCATTTTTATGTCTATGCACAAAAAAGGGGCTGACATTTAAGTGTTTTTTAAGGTTAGCACTGTTATGGGGTTAACAGCTGTCAGATCCAGGTCCAGATATGATGAAAGAAGACCAGGAGTCGTGAAATTCAATTAACTAAGTAAAATTTTACAGAAGAATAGTTTGCAGTTAAATTGGTAGAGCCAGCGTCAAAGTCACGAGGAGGTCGCAAGCCAACTCCACCTTACAAACAAATCTCATACAAGTACACTCACCTAAAGGATTATTAGGAACACCATACTAATACTGTGTTTGACCCCCTTTCGCCTTCAGAACTGCCTTAATTCTACGTGGCATTGATTCAACAAGGTGCTGAAAGCATTCTTTAGAAATGTTGGCCCATATTGATAGGATAGCATCTTGCAGTTTATGGAGATTTGTGGGATGCACATCCAGGGCACGAAGCTCCCGTTCCACCACA